>NC_142868.1:61727954-62030984 GCF_051225735.1 Oryctolagus cuniculus | reverse complement strand
TTGGTTCCTGCATTACCCATGGATGTCAAAATCTGCATATCAGCTAGTCTGTTACATAACATGGCATAGTAATTGCATGTAAGATACACAATACTCTTTTCTCATTAAGTTATCTCTAGTTGACTTATACTGTATTCAATGTAATCATTTATAAATAGTTGTTATATAGCACTATTTAGTGAATTATGATAAGGAAAAAATTATACATGCTTAGTACAGAAACAACCATCAAACATCTAATTCCATAGCACACATCAGCAACAACTTAAGTCTGGACTTGTGGTTAAATCTGCAGATGGGGAACCATGAAATGGGAAGGTCAGCTTTCTCAAGTGTGATGTAAAAGTGTGTCCTTGAAAATGAGAGCCTGAACCTACAGTTAATTCAACAAAATTCTTAGTGCCTCCTTGCATACAGAGTAAAAGTCAAAACTCTAACAATGATTTCTGTACCAACTGCTCAACTCCCTCTGTTGTTAGTTCCCAGATTTAATATATTATTAAATTAACCTCATCCTAACTGCTGCAGTGGTGTGATTTTCCCTGCTGTTCCTGTTCCTGAAACATGCCAGGCACAACATTGCATTAGGGTCTTGTTTCTTCTTTACTATGATTCCTCATGACCTGTTCCCCAAAATCACACGCACAACTTTTTCAAGTTTGGAATGCAGCACCATTTTACCAGGGCCTATGGTGACTAATCTATTCATAACTGCAGTTTCTCTCCCAGCACTCTACAGTTTGTTTTTGTTCCAATGACTGTCCATTGAAATTTAATAAGTTTGATAATATAATAAAGCCTAGCAAAAATTAATTAAATGAATTGAAATTTAATTGCATTTACTATTTTATGAAAATAAAGCTACTCATAATTCCAGTATTCAGTATTCCTCTAATTGTAATGATAAGGAACTGGTATTATGTTTCTTGTGAATTATATTGAAATACCAACCACAAGTAGATAGCTAGGAGAAATTCTTGCATCTATAAAAGGAAAGACATGCATGATAATGATTGTAGCAGCTCTTACCACAAAACAAGAACCTAAAACATCTGATGAAATGGATAAGCTGTCATATAGTAAGTTAATAATGCAGGAATATATGGGAAAATGAAAGAATTCATATGGTACACAAGAATATCAATAGAATGTTTCCTCTACATTTTTTCCAGCCACTTCATAGTCTCCAGTCTTTTTTTTGTTTTAAACATTCATTGTATTTATTTAAAAGTCAAAATACGTGGGCCCCTACACCCACGTAGAAGACCCAAGAGGAAGCTCCTTATTCCTGGCTTCCACAGCTCCCACCGTGACAGCCATCTGGCAAGTGAACCAGAAGATAGAAAACCCCTCTCTCTCCCTGCCTTTGCCTCTCTGTAACTTTGCCTTTCAAAAAAAAAAAAAAAATCTTAAAAATAAATAGTGATTCTCCTCCAGGCACTGTTTTGCCCGTAGTTTTGAACAAGAAAGAGAGTGCATGCCAAAGAACAGAGGCTGTTGTTTCATCCCATTCCAATTTGGCCTAAGAAGTATGCATTCAGTAAAACAATTCAATTTATTTATTTTTGATGCTGTGGTGATTCTTGAGAGACTCTAAAATGCCTGGCTGAAAAGAAGAAAACAGATGTCGCTGTCCATTTTGGTCAAAGAATTGAATTTTATAGTGAAATTTGATGGCATACAAGAAGTTGGTAGTAATAAATAATTCAAGATAACAATAGTCTTAGGGCTTCCATAAGTTATCTTTTAAATAGTAGCCTGTGGCTGAGCTTCATATCAGCAAATATTTAACTTTGTGCTTGCGGTTGAGATTACCCTGTTGCTAATGTCAAATAAAAAATATGCCATTTTCTTAACACCATATATATTTCCAATTTCAATCTGTGGTTAAACAGGCCTAGCAAACTGAGATCCTATTTTTAATTAGGTAATTTAACTAATATATTTCTAGTACCCAGTATTTTCAGTCAGTATAGAACCACTACATGTAAAGTTGTTGGGAGACTATTGCTTCAAGGAAATTACAAAATTGTAAAACAAATCAGATTTTAAGAGCAATACCTTAATTTTTTCTAAATTCCTCTTTAAAATCTCCAATTAACCCTTCTATTTGACCTCTACTTTAAGAAACTCAGATAGAAAAGTATTCAAGGCAATGTTTAATTGGATATACACTTGCTATGTTGGAAATTTAGACAGTTTCATAGCTACTTCTTTGGAGGCAAGTATCTGTGTATAACTAAGGTACTTTAATTTATATGATTGATATTACAAATAGTTGAATTTCTTTATAATTTTATCTTTCAAAATTGACATTTGGAAATCATATAATTTCAGTAAAAATTTTAATATTTGTCTTTCAGTTTCTATAATTAATAATCTTAAAGAGCTATGGAAAGGCTGGGTGTACTTTATTTAAAAAGTAGTAAAGAGTATAGGTGATTTTACTGTAGAAGGGTAAGGAGGAATAGAAGAGCTCTGTGCTAGCTGGGGTATAGTTGTACCAGCTTTCCATAAGTAGCCTGTAGCTTCCAAACTCCAGTTCGAGAGACGAAGGATAATACGGAGGTAACCTGCAATTATCAGCTGTCACAGAGATTCTCTCTGTAACATATCACTCTCACCATGAGGCTGGCAACGTATGGCATGCAAGAAGGATGGTTGTCCTTGGGGAAGACAACCACATAATCACTACATAGGAAGGAGTAATGACAGAGGGACAAAAGAAAAATCAAAAGGCAACCCAAAGAATAATATTTCACATTTAAATGAATAAACAAAAGTAAAAAATGTAAAAATTTAAATCTAATTGGATAAAATATCATTGAGAAAATCATATTAAACAGATGTTTTTGTTCATGAGTTATATATAAAATTTTATTAAGTATTTACAATTTTATAGAAATGAAGACATCATAAATAAAAGCATAAATGTGGAAATAAAAACATGATCAAATGAAGAAAGTTAATGAGATTATGAAAATGAACTAACTAAATTTCTTCCAAATGAAAATTTCTATTTTTGGAATTTAAAATTCTGAGAAGGATTGGGCTCCAGTGAGTTTAAAAAAATTAACTTGGAATACACAATGAGAAAAAAAATCACACAAAATACATTATCAAAGGATGAAAAGTAGGTGAGCAGTAGAAAAATAAACTCTCAAGCTAATTTTTTTCTAAGAGAAATTCAAGGAGAGAAAATTGAGATAATAGCAAAGTGATATACAAATTGTTAAAGCAGTATTTCCAAGGTGGTCTCTTTCTTAAGAAAGTAATGATATTGAAATACTATCCAGCGTATTAGTAGGGTAGAACATAGACAAATAGTCACAAGTTGAGTAACTGAACAAGGATGAAGATATAATTTAAACAAATATCAAGAAAAAATTACCTGGTGTAATCATAAATAGGTAGATGACATAGTTTTTACAGTAACATTAATGCTCCAATAAAATGAAGCTAAAGTAAAAATCCTAGAAAAATGTATTTTAGTGGAGAAGTAATTGCCTTGCTAAATTATCAGTCAAGAGACACAAATCTTAACTTCCTTCCACAATGAATTAACTGTGACTGAATTTACCCATACTTCATCCCTACCTTGAACAATTGAAAAAAAGCATACTTTCTATATAAACCAATAGCTCTAAGATAAATTATAAATCAGACAATGAAATATTGTGATTCCTTAGAAATGTTGGATTTAAACCAACCATATCTTAATCACATGTAAATAATCTAAACACCTGCATTATTAAACAGAAGTTGTCATATTGATGAAAAACAAGCTTGCTACAGATGTCTGCTTGAACTCCAAAGGTGCCACAGAATAAATTATGAAGATGTTAAAAGGCTCACCATATTAACACTAGTTAAAGTAAAATTAGTGTGACTGTGTTAACATCAAGGTAGACTTCAGGACAAATGATGGAGATAAAGAAGACAAGGAAAATGTGGTCAATTCATCAGAGAATATAATCCTAAGCAACAGTGGATAAACTTTTTTTTATCAATAGTAGTTACTGGAATTCATTTATACTATAAAACTATTTATCATAACTAGTCATCAAACGTTTTCTTTTTTTTAAAGTTATTCATTTTTTTGAAAGTCAGTTACTGAGAGAAATTGAGAGACAGAGATACAGAGAGAGAGAGAGAGAGAGAGAGAGAGATCTTCCATTCACTGGTTCACTCCCCAGATGGCTGCAATGGCCAGGTCTGAGCCAGGTGAAAGCCAGCAGCCAGAAGCTTCAAACAGGTCTCCCACAAGGGCTTCAGGGACCCAGGGACTTGAATCATCCTCCACTGCTTTTCCCAGCACATTAGCAGGGAGCTTCATTGAAGCAGAGCATCTGGGACACGAATGGGTTTCCATATGGGATTCTGGTGTCATAGGTGGAAGCTTTACTTGCCATACCACAGGCTGACTTCCAAATATTTTCTTCAGTGTTATGAATATAATACTCCAAATAAGGAAATGAAATTTTTTGCAAAAAATTCCTATAAGAACCTCCTGAATGTATTATTTCTTATTTTTCAGATATATTTTTCAGGCTTTAGTTCATGAAATATATAATTAGGTCACTCAAAAATAAACATTTAAAATAAGAAATAATTAATACATCTATTTGCAGAGATTTTTGTTGTTAGAAACATAATTTTATTTTTTTATTTATTATTGCTTTGTAAAACACTTCAGTAAAAGCAAGGAAGAAGTTACTTGTTTTGTCTGGAGTAATCTATATACATTTTAATATTGGAGAAAATTTTGATACTTAAAGGATAATTCTAATCGCAGGAAACACTTAAAGAATTGAACAGGCTAAAATTTTCTCATTTCCAGTGATTTTTAAAAGAGTTATTTTTACTTTTGGCATATGTTTTAGAGGTTAAAAAGATCTTTATCTAAATTCTAATAAAAATATTCCTTTTTTAAGCAGTACTGAACTTTTTACCTAAATGCTTCTACTCACACTCCCACACACATAGAATTGTCTGTCATTATGAGAATGCTCATTGCTATTATCATACATGGTAATATCTTTAACACATTGTTCATTGGCAAAAATTTTGTACTCTTTCTTGCATACATAATCAGAATGGCAATCATGGATGACTGGAAATATTTGAAATGATCTTTTCTATATTTGAAAATAATTTTTGTGTTGATAGCATAAGCTTATTGTTGTCAGGCTGATTCAATTATTAAGATTTTTTGCAATAATGATATTCAGTCTGGGTTCATAATTTCCCTGTGTAATTTTTGTGTCTATTCCTTATTTCTAAATGAAAATTAATTGTATTTTGTAGGGGAGAGTCAAAAAGCATTCAAAGAAAGGAATTTGTATTTATTTATGAGAAACAATTCAAATAACATAGTGAAAGGATGAGTAGAACATGGTAAATTATACAGGAAAGAGGATATGAGGGGCAAGTTCTTGCAAAAGAGATGAATGTAGCAAAAGCAGGATGAGGTTCAGAACTCAGGTAGAAAGAGACTTTAAAGTCTGGATAAGGGCTGTCTGCTCATTAAAGTACTTTTCTTTTTTCAGCATTATGAAGGTATAACTGCAAATAAAATTATAGATATTTAACGCTTAGACATGATTATTTAACATACATAAACATAGTGAAATGATTACCACAATCAATTTAATTAACACATTCATCACCTTACATAGTTAACATTTTGTGTGTGTGTGACTTGAATATTTAAGATCTGCCTACTTAGTAAATTCCAAGTATTCAATGCAGTACAGTGTTACTGACTGCAGTTACCACATTGCCTGTTCAACTCCTAGAACTCAACTCAGAATAGCACATTTGCACATCTCCCCAGTTGCTCCAACTCCCAGTCCCTGTTCTTTTCCCTACTGTCACAAGTTTAAGTCTTTTGGAGTTCATGTCTAAGTGATATAGAATTTGTCTTTCTCTGTCTGGCTTATTCAGCTTAGTAATATCCTTCAAGTTCATAAACATTGCTGCAAATGACAGAATTTCCTTTTGTAAATGACTGAATAATAATCCATTTTATATGTATAAGTGCATGAGAGATTCCCCCAAAAGGTAATGGGAAATGCATATTACGAAAAAGTTATCTGTGGGTTTCATAAAATTTGCACCAAAATAAACTTGTCTTTTGGGTCCATTTTTTCCACAAACTTCACTAATCTGACAACAAAGATTTACATTTTTCCATATCTTGGCTTTTATGAATGATGCTGCAATTAACATGAAAGTAGATATATTTCAAGGAGATATTGATTTTATTTCCTTAGACATATACTGAGAAGTGTGACTGTAAGATAACAGGATAATTATTTCTAAAGTTTTTTGAGGAATTTCCATATTGGTTTCTGTAATGATTGTGTCAGTGTGCATTCCAATCAACAGTATACAAGGATTCCCTTTGCTCCACATCCTTGTCAACATTTCATATCTTTCGGATTTTTAATAATAACCATCTTGATAGGTGTGAAGTACTCTTTCATTATGGTGTTAATTTGTATTTCTTGGGTGATTATATTCTGGAATGAAATATTATATCTCACATGTAAACAACATATAAGTTTTGTGGATTTAACCTTATTCTGAAATTCATTTTAATTTAGCATATTTTTCAAATGCTGATATTGTGCCTTATACAATTTATTAAAATTAACACTGCTTATATATACATACTATCATTTTTAGCTATTTTGTATTAATTTAATGCTTTTGTAATATTTATCATTTAAAATTTTCATTTGCTCCACATCAGAGTCTATTATCTCAATTCTCTTTCTAGATGGCCATATCACATGGATATGATCAATTTATCTGTTAGATGCAGAGGCACAAAGTGAAAAATTTTTGAAGGAAAAATGATTATATAGCATGTAAAATTCTGTACAATTAAATAATAGAGCTGATAACTACTATTCTACTTCAAATGAATTTTGGCACACATATACAATTTGTGATGATAAACATTTTTGGTAAGCCCTAATATATTAAAGTATTCCTACATCTTTCTAAGGTCAGAATGTAGAAATACAAATGATAGAAAAATAACATTTTAATCAGAATGTTTTCTGCAAAGAACTTATAATGAAACATAGCTATGTATCCGAACTCTCACTAGTAGATAAATTTTGGCAATGTCCTTGTTATTAAGGTGCTAGTTTGATATAAAAAGATAAAACAATTAAGACTTTAATGTGAAATTAATATATTGGAATTGGTAAAGACCTTAAAGTAGAAGAAAACTTAACAGGATATGAGTTTATTAGTAATTTAAATAACTAGTAACTTATTAATTGAATCTTCTTAAAACATAATTTTCTGTATGGATACATATTTGTTTCAAATTTTTATGCATTATTTTGTCAAGAAAAATTCTACTTTTACAATTTAATGTGTTAGAGTGCCTTTATTTTTATGTAATTGTCTTCTCACAAATAATGAATATGGAAACAAAGCATTCTTTGCATTGCAGTAAAATACTTGAAATTTGTTTTTGGGCTCTCCAATGCCTTGTCTATAAATGGTAGATGTCTACTTTAATAGATTCATAATTTATTTTCAAAATTAAATAATAAGATATTCATTTAATCCATTGTCCATTAAATCACATTTTTCTCACTTAAGCTAAACTAGCAAATACTGAAAGAGATATGAAATTCTATTAAGAAGCAACATTGCAATATTTTTTTTTCAAACTTACATTAAATACTAAATTGTATCCTTATGATCCTTTTATTAAAAAAAATCTTCAGATAGGAACTGGCATTACTACTGCACAGTAGCATTCCATATCAGTATCAGAGTACTGGTTAGAGTGTTGGCTGTTTTGTTTTAGATCTAGCTTCCTACTAATGCACCGGTGAGATTAAGAAATGATGGCCCAAGTCCTTATTTCCCTGTCATTCACATGGGAGACCCGGATAGAGTTCTGGATTTCTGACTTCAGCCTGATGCAGCCCCAGCTGCTGAGGCCTTGTGCAAAGTGAACCCACGGATGGAAGATCTCTTTGTGTCTTGCTCTCTCTCGTTCTCATTCTCTTTTACTCTGCCTTTCAAATAAATAAATAAATGAATCTTAAAAAATCTTCATATGAATATTGTATATATAATCCATTTTCACACTTAATAAAGAGATATTCATTTAGGATATATTCATGGGTGAATTCAGTATGATTAAAATCAATATAAAAATGAAAGCTAAATGTGATCACTGTTTTAATTTAAGGGCATCTTTGTCCATATACTTTAGATACAATATTTTAAAATATAGTTAAAATGCTTACCCCATTTTCTACATAGAAAATTTCTATTTATAGAGATTCCAGGAAAGGTTGGTCAAATTTAGAAGATTAAATCTGTAATTATGGGTAAAAGATGATTGTTGATCAGTCTCCATTGGAAATCCCAAAAGACTAAATTTAGAGCAGATACTTTGCTTTTAAATTGATAAATGCAGAATTATCTGACAAAATATTCATAACTGGAAATAAATCAAGAGGTCATTTATCTTTTCCCACTAGTTTAATTAGAAATTAACTGATTTCATATTTTACTTAGCCCTTTATGGCTTCACTTTATTTTTTTTTTAAGATGTATTTATTTATTTGCAAGTCAGAGTTACACATAGAGGAGAGGCAGAGAGAGAGAGGTCTTCTATCCTTTAGTTCACTCCCCAATTGGCCACAATGGCTGGAGCTACTGCAATCCGAAGCCAGGAGCCAGAAGCTTCTTCCAGGTCTCCCACATGGGTGCAGGGGCTCAAGGACTTGGGCCATCTTCTCCTGCTTTCCCAGGCCATAGCAGAGAGCTGGATCGGAAGTGGAGCAGCCGGGTATCAAACTGGTGCCCATATGGGATGCTGGCACTTCAGGCCAGCATGTTAACCCACTGTGCCACAACATTGGCCCCTTATGGCTCCACTTTATATAGTTTGCCTATTCCCACCATAAATCTTAGATTTGTTTTCTTACCTTAAAAAGCCACTCATCTTTGACCCTCCTTTCCATACTCAGTTTAAGTTTCAGTTTGTTAAAATTAATTATTACAAAAACCCCCAACTCTCTTGCCTCCTTCTCTCATCTACATAATTACTGGAAAATCCATTATCTTAGTTAAAACAAACTAACTTTCCAATCCACATTTGCAACCCCAACTAAGACATCTCACAACACTTGGATTGCTCCCACTTAAAATTCATAAACACAAATCTTAAGTTGGCAGTTATTACTTAGCCAAGCTACTAGGTTTCCTAGTAAAATTTGTTTTCACACTTTGTTTTTAAGGATTTACTTTATTTACTTGAAAGGCAGAGATAGAGATAGAGATAGAGAGATAGAGATAGAGATAAAGAGAGAGAGAGACAGAGAGAGACAGAGAGACAGAGATCTTTACTCTGCTGGTTCACTCCCCAAAAAGATTGCAAAGGCTGGCCAAAGCCAGAAGCCAGGAGCTTCATCTGGGTCTCCCACATGAGTACAGGGGTCCAAGGACTTGAGCCATTTTCTGCTGCTTTCCCAGGTTCATTAGCAGAGATCTGGATATGAAGTGGAGCAGGCAGGACTCAGATGGGAGTATTGAATGCTGGTGTGGCAGGTGGCAGTTTTACCCTCTAGGCCACTTTCTTAGATGACTATTTTGTACATTTTTCTCATTCTTCAATCTATTAATTTACATGTTCTCCATTTGATAATTGGATTACCCTGCCTCTTCTTTCACCAAAAAATAGAAGAAATCAGACAAGAATAATTAGCACCAAATATTAGAAACCATATTCTCTCTGCCCTAAGTTGTTATCTTTCAACATGGTTCTGTCGAAATGTCCTGGTATTTCAAAGTCCAGCCTCCATTTATTAATTCTTTTTAATATTTATTTGAAAGGAAAAGTAAGAGAGAGAGGGAGAGAAAAAGGTAGGGATGGAGCGAGAGAGAGAGAGAGAGAGACAGAAAGACAGACAGACAGACAAAGATCTATGTGCTGCTTTACTCCCAAATGCCTGCAATAGCAAAGACTGGGCCAGGCTGAAGCCAGAGCCAGGAACACCATCTTACTCACCCACATGGGTGCAGCCCAAGACTTGAGACATTCTTTGCTGCTTTCCCATATGCATCAGCAGGGTGCTGGACTGGAAGTAGAGCAGCGGGGACTTGAGTCAGCGCTCATGTGCGATGCTGACATTGTAGTCAGTAACAACCTTCTGTGCTACTAAGCTCAGGATTCCATCTGCAAATGATGCTGAACACATATTCCTTCTTTCATTCATCCAATTCCACCTCCAAATTCAGTACTCCAATCTCTATAATAACAAATATAGCCCCTTCCCTGAAAGCAATGTCCCTCCTCATTTGAGTCCTTATTTTGCTATAGTTATTAGAATATTAGATTCCTGTCTCCCCTGTAGTAACCTTCCATTGTCTAACCCATTACAATTAGGTTTTTCCGCTGACAACCTCATTAAAGTTCTTATCAAGGGCTCTGATGAATTTCAAACTGCCAATTTTATTAAGACATTCTTTGTCATTAACCCACTCAGTCACTCGGTATCACTTGTATACTTTAGCACAACCACATTTTAAAACATTTTTTTTATATTTCTGTTTTCCAACATACTCTCCTGGATTCCCTATTGTATCGTGAGCTGCCACTTTTAAGTCTCCCCTTCTTCATTTTTTGCTGTCTGCCTTGTAGCTAGTTTAAAGAATGACTCATTCTTCTGTGCAGGGAAGTTTTAAAATATTATCAGGGCTGGTTGTAGGGGGTAAAGCCACCACCTGCAAAACTGCCATGGCAAATGAGCTCCAATTAGAGTCCTGGCTACTTCACTTCTGATCCAGCTCCCTGCTAATGCAACTGGGAAAGCAATTGAAGATGGCCCATGTCCTTGCACTTGGGGAGTAAACCAGCAGGTGAAAGATTCTCTCTCTCTCTCTCTCTCTCTCTCTCTCTGTAACTCTGCCTTTCAACTAAACAAAATAAATCTAAAAGAGGAAAAAGAGAGCCGGCGCCGTGGCTCACTAGGCTAATCCTCCACCTTGCGGCGCCGGCACACCGGGTTCTAGTCCCGGTTGGGGCGCCGGATTCTGTCCCGGTTGCCCCTCTTCCAGGCCAGCTCTCTGCTATGGCCAGGGAGTGCAGTGGAGGATGGCCCAGGTGCTTGGGCCCTGCACCCCATGGGAGACCAGGAAAAGCACCTGGCTCCTGGCTCCTGCCAGGATCAGCGCTGTGCGCCGGCTGCAGCGGCGGCCATTGGAGGGTGAACCAACGGCAAAGGAAGACCTTTCTCTCTCTGTCTCTCTCTCTCACTGTCCACTCTGCCTGTCAAGAAAAAAAAAAAAAAGAGGAAAAAGAAAAAATTATCTAAAATGTCTATGTGGGAAATAACATTCAATCCTACGACATCTACATAGAATCAATACATTGGGATTTCCAAACTTATGAACACATTTAAATGAAGTTTATTTTCAGATATCTTCCATCTGCTGGTTCACACCACAAATGCCCACAATAGTCAAAGTTCAGCCAGTTCAAAACAGGAGCCTAGAACTCCATTTGTGTCTCTTACATGGGCAGCAGGGGCCCAATCAACATCTGCTGCACACTATAGGAAATCAGATTGGAAACAGAAGAGCCCAGATATGAACTGATACTCTGAAACTGAATGCAGATGTCCCAAGCAGAGGCTTAACCAGTTTAATTTTGATGTATTTATTTTCATTTTTTAAAAAAAATAGATACAGAGAGGTGCTTTCCGTTTTCTGGTTCACTATCCAAAAACCTACAACTGTCATAACTGGGCCACGCTAACGTCAGGATCCTGAAATGCCATTTGGGTCTCCCATATAAGTGGCAGAAACTCAAGTACATGAGCTATCACTGCTTCTTTCTAGGGTGTGCCTGAGGAGGAAGCTGGATCAGAACTGGAAGAGGTGGTTCTTCAATCAGGCACTCTGATTTGGGATGTGGGACATCAGATGTCCTCCCCCAGCCCCATGCAGATGGAGGTGCATGCACACACACAGACACACACAGATAGAGACATTCAGACACAGTGGACGATGCTGAAGCTGAGAGCTGAGAACTCAGTCTAGGACTCCCACATGGATAGAACGGACTCAATTACCTGAGTCACCAACATCTGCCTCCCAGGAATGCGTCAGGACCAGAAGACAGAGGCAGAACTCAAATACAGGCACTCTAGCCTGAGAAACAGACATGCATCCATGGGTTGCATTAGTCTTGAACACCCAAATGTCTATTCAGTATATCTACATTCATGTATCATGGGAATCTCAGAAGCAGTTAAACATTGGTTTTATAAACAAACACCACTCCTTTTACATTTTTCTTCATCACATTCTGTGGATCCAAATTCAAATTCTTAAAGAGAAAGACCTGAAGTTTATAGTGACCTTTCATTATTTTTGAACAGCCATGCAATATTGGAATCCATAAGGAATTCATTGTTAATTTCTATCAAAATATATCGCATATATTTTCCATGTCTATTTTCCCTGCTGCTGTTCCATGGGCCACTATCATCTCTCCATACAAATATTGCTGTAACTACCTTCATTTTCCTGTTTGTGCTAAAGGATATTCTTTATTAAATATTTCTTTCTTTGTAAAATTACTAAAAAGACAGAAAAGGGTAGGTGCTGTGGTGCAGTAGGTTAATCCTCCACCTTGGCACCAGCATCTCATATGGGTGCCGGTTCTAGTCCCAGCTGCTCCTCTTCCAGTCCAGCTCTCTGCTGTGGCCCGGGAGGACAGTGGAGGATGGCCCAAGTGCTTGGGCCCCTGCACCCACATGGGAGACCAGGAGGAGGCACCTGGCTCCTGGCTTCAGATCAGCACAGCTTCGGCCTTTGCGGCCATCTGGGGAGTGAACCAAAGGAAGGAAGACCTTTCTCTCTGTCTCTCCCTCTCATTGTTTGTAACTCTACCTCTCAAATAAATAAATAAAATATTTTTAAAAAGTAAAAAGAAGGAAAAAACATACAAATCTTCTGTCTTAATTTTTAGGTGTTATAGTGCAGTACCTGACATTGGCTGATTTGTAGAGGAAAAGTTCAGTTAGCTCACAGCTGTGGAGGTTGTAAGTTTAAGATTGTGAGGCAGCATTTGATGGGGGCCACGTACTGCTACAACTCATGGTAGAAAGCAGAAGGGCAAGTGGGCACGTGTAGACGTGAGAGGATACAAAGAGTTCGTGATTCTTATGACAGCCCACTCCTGTAGTAGCCATGTCAACATCTTGATGAGGGCCAAGCCCTATGACCCAAATGCCTCTTAAAGGCCCCATCACCTCTCAATACAGTTAAATTGGCAATTACATTTCAGCATGTATTTTGGTTGGAAAAAAGCTCATCCAAACTGTAGCACAATCCTATACCCATTGACTGGAATTTTAACTTTTAAAGTTTTGCGTACTGCAAATAAATCTTTTCTACTGACTATCTTTTCAACCTTTGATTCTCTCAAACTCTATCATTGTGGTAAATTGATGTTCAGGAGGGGCAAAATGACAAGTTCTTGCATAAATGGAACATGAGTGGAAGTGATCTGTGTTATTTCTTGACCAGAGTGATTGAGAAGTGAGTTGGTCTGTTTTGCTCTTTCTCCTCATCTATCAGATGGATACCAAGAACTATGTGATTTCAGGGCATGATAGAATCACAAATGTAAGAAAAAAATATGAGATAAACCTACTGATCTAAGAAGAATATATGCTTTCAGATGCTTCTGAGAGGGAAATGAATTTTGAGATTTTCCATTTGGGGTATTGAGAGCAGATTTAGGTTCCTAAATAATATGATTTTTTAAATAATTGCCTACTTTTGTACTTGACTATTATGTTTGTAATATGTATTATGCTATAGTTAACTTTCATATTCAGAATTGTTTTCTCTGGAGTGAGCATTTGGTGCAGCTGTTAGGGTGTCACTTGGAACCCCCATTCTCCCATCCTGTATCACAGTCTCTGCTTCAGGTTCCAGTTACTTACTAATGCATACCCTGGGCAGCAGCAGAAGATATCTGGGATACTTGGGTCCCTGCCACCCATGTGGGAGCATGGAAATAACTTCCAGGGACCTGACTTTACCCTGGCCCAGACATAGCTGTTGCAAGAATTTGGAGAGTTAACCAAATGTTGGAAGATTGATCTCTCTCTGCATTGATCTCTCTTTCTCTCTCTCCTCCACCCCTTCTTCCCCCCTCCCTCTTTCTGCATTAATTAATCTGTCTTCTCTCAAATAAAATAAATAAATAATATTTTTCTACTCAAAATTTTCATTCATGCATCTATATCTAATTCACATTTATTGCCATAGAATATCCATCGTCCAGATATACTACATTGTACATTTATTTTATTTTTTGATTCAGTGGGGGAAGAATTGTCATTCTTCTGTTAATTGACAGCATATCTCTTCCATATTATTCAGTGAAGCTTTAGAATTTTGTCCCTAATACTAACTTTATCCAAGTACATCATTATTTTAGTTGTTCTTCTAAAAAATAATTGCTGTTGAAAGATATAGAAATATACTTTGGAAATGTTAGAAAACAAATAAATGATTGCTGTGTATTGACTTTTATTTATCAATCATACTATACTCTCTTAATGGCCCCAACATTTATTTGTAAAATTGCTTACATTTTTTGTGCATATAATAATGCTGCTGGCAAATAGAATTTTGTTTTCTGAATTTAATTATTTTCTTAGTAAACTGTCTGGGACATTGTGAAAAAAAAACCAGATGAACAGAAGTGTAAATAATTTGCATCTGTATCTTGATCCTACTCTTAATGAAATACAGTAAAGTGTAACTACTGAGTATAATGTTTGTAGTAAATTTTGTGATACAGGCTTTACTTTGTAAATAAATAACTTTCTTTTGCTTGCTGAGAGATTTTGTCAAGATGGGATATTGGGTTTCATTACTCTTTTTATGTACCTATTGTGATGACTGTATTTTACTTGTAATCACATAATCTGCCAGATTGAATAATTTTACTTCAAAATGTTAACTCAAACTTAAACTGATCAAAAAGTAGTATCTCTTTTGCAAATTGCTATTTTTCGTCTATATTCAAATATATTTGGCCAGTAATTTTTTGTCCTCTGGTTTGGGTAACAGACATATTCCTCCTTTAAGATGGCTGTTAGATCAGACAAAATCAGAATCATCTGTTACTTTAACATATTGTAGAACATGGCCTGTTATTTTCTTTGTCAAAAATTTTGGTAAGATGTGCAATTTCATTAAAGATTACAAGACTATTCTGTATTTCTTATCATTTTCTGTCAGGTTGGATATGTTATATATTTTTTCCATCTTACTGCTCAAATTTTTTCACACATTTTTAAAACATTTTAATCATTCTAAGTCTATAGAAGTTTCTTGTATTACCTAAATTCAATTTTGTGCTTCATTTTTCTTTGTTTATCTCAAAGAGACATTTTCATAATGTACAAAATTCTGCATTTTAATTCTCTATTTTCATTGAGTCACTATTATTATTTGCTTTAGTACATTGTAGTTGGTTTCTGCTGTTCTTTCCTCCCTTTTCATTAAAATATAACATGTCATTAATTATGAATCTCTCTTCTTATGTCAGTTTCTTGCATTCTGTGTTCTGTATTGTTTAGATTTTTCTCACTAGTTTATGTAAGTCCCTATTCTGTAGTCACTTACAATGTGTAATTTCTTAATTAAGTATAATTTTATAAAGAGAATGTGCATACTTTGATGAATATTTAGAAACATAGGCAGCACCAAGACCACTGGTGTGGGGAGCAACTCGGACTAGACTAAGTTACTGGAATTAAGACTTATTCTGTGCATCTGCTCTCCCACAATATGGCGCTGGGAGAGGAGGAAACAGCTTCTACGCAGCTGCCTCTTGCCAACTTGAGTGACGACCTCCAGGAGCTGATCCTGCTCCTGATTGGAGGAGAGCAGCGTACTCGGTGTGTGGGCAGCCGAGTTGGGATTGGCGGAGGAGGACTATAAAGGAGGAGAGAGAGAACATGCACCAGGAACATCTGAGGGAACCGCTCTTCCACCTTCCACGGAGGTGGAAGGGTCGGTAGCCAACCCGGGAAGAACCAGCAGCAAACCCGGGGAGGGCCGAGCAGACGAAAGAACAACGCAGGGTCCTGTGTCGTTCCTGCACGAAGACGGGGAACGACACACTGGGAAGATCCATGTATAATAACACATTTACATTACCCAAACTATGCTCGCTCAGGTCCTCTCAGACCCAGTCCACACTCCTCAAAGAACACCACAGTTTATTTTGGAATGTAGCATCCAAAGAGTCATGTGGCATATATGTTCTCTTACGTCTGATCTTTTCCACTTAACATTTCATTATGTTGCTCTAGATCCTTATCATCATTCAATATTGCCCTTTTAAAAGCAATCTGCCATTCTGATGAAGCCATATCTTAGTTCAGAGGGTGAGCAATTCCTGATTGTTTAATTGTAATTATCTTCTAAATAATTCCATTTTGATCCATGAACTAGATCTGTGCTTTATATTTCAAATGAATTTTATTTCATTAGAGATGTGTCTGTTACTGATCATTTACTAGATGGTATCAATAATTTGAAATTCACATATCTTCCTGGCTTTTGATTTTTTTTATCCTATGGTAATGATGTGTACAATGCTAAGACTTTTGCTTTAATTCTGTTTTGTTTGGTGTTAATACTTGTAAGTCTGGAGCAATTTAACTAATCACTAATACTAATACTTTAAAAATTTTTAACTATTTGGTATTGTGTTTTAGGCATGTCTCCTGAATACAGTATGTTGACTAATTCTTAACAATTTACTTCAAACTTTCTGGTTTTATCCCTTTTCTGTTTTTTTTTGGGTGTTTTGTATGCCTAATGTGGGGGTCATTATTATTTCTCAATCCATTTTTATCTATTTATAAGTAATTATCCTTTTAAGTTTTTATTGGCTCTTTGAAGTTAGAAACTGTTTTTGTTTGTGTGATCATGCCTTCATTTTGTCCCTGTCTGCCCTTGTTCTGTTCTTGTTCTTGAAAAATGGTTTCACTGATTATAAGAATCTAGGTTCAAATGTGTTTTCTTTCAGCACATTAAATTTACAATTTCCCTCACTTCTGGTTTCACCCTTGAAGAGTCAGCTAGTAGATTAATTGACGTTCTTTTATAGGAAATCTCCTCTCACCTCAGCTGCTTCTAAGATGTTTTCTCTCCATCTTTGGTTCATTGTGATTTCACCATGCACAGAAGGGAAAGTTCCTTTCACTTTCTCTCTTCCTTCCATTCTTCCTCCCATCTTCCCTTCCTACCTGCCTCCCTTTTCTCCTTTCACTGTCTCTCCTTCCTCCCTGCTTCCTTCAATTATTATTATATCATTCATTAAATGATATCCTTGGTTCTATTACTTTTTTTAAAGATTTTTATTTATTTATTTGACAAGTAGAGTTACAGACAATGAGAGAGAGAAACAGAGAGAAAGGTCTTCCTTCTGTTGGTTCATTCCCCAAATGGCTGCTACGGCCAGCGCTGCGCTGATCCGAAGCCAGGAGCCAGGTGCTTCCTCCTGGTCTCCCATGTGGGTGCAGGGGCCCAAGCGCTTGGAACATCCTCCACTGCCCTCCCGGGCCACAGCAGAGAGCTGGACTGGAAGAGGAGCAACCGGGACTAGAACCCGGAGCCCATATGGGATACCAGCGCCGCAGGCGGAGAATTAACCTAGTGTGCCACAGTGCTGACCCCGGTTCTATTACATCTATCATCATATTTTCAAGCTCAAGTTATTTGTATTTATTCAAACTCATTTTAATTATACATGTTTCTCACACTTTCAAGTGGTCTTCCATTTGTCATTTATAACTAAACTAGATATTTTATGATCTGAAACATTAGTATCTGCATATTATCCTATTTTATAGTTTGATGTCTGATATTTCCATACATGAAGACATTGCTCATCTCCAGTGGTGAGCTTTTGTCTTACAGTTTCCACTGATTATCATTCCTGATGTCTCAGTTGTGTGATTTACTACTTTTGTATTCTGAATGGGTGCTTCTTAGAAAATTTTTTTGTGAGAACATTGAAATTGAGCTATTTCCATTTTCTTTGCTTTAGCTACTTATCTGAGAACCCATTATTCTAATACTACTTTAAGTGAATTTTTTTTATTTAGGTATGGGAAGGCATTAGATCTTTTGTGAATTATGTCTTCTGAATATTAATTCTCAAGGAATACATTTTGACACCTGTAGCATCAGTATGAAGCCACAACTGATTCCAGGAGGCCTCTAAGAAACACTATTTGATTTTTAAAAAATATTTATTCATGGCCGGCGCCGCGACTCACTAGGCTAATCCTCTGCCTTGCGGCGCCGGCACACCAGGTTCTAGTCCCGGTCGGGGCGCCGGATTCAGTCCCGGTCGGGGCGCCGGATTCTGTCCCGGTTGCCCCTCTTCCAGGCCAGCTCTCTGCTGTGGCCAGGGAGTGCAGTGGAGGATGGCCCAGGTGCTTGGGCCCTGCACCCCATGGGAGACCAGGAAAGGCACCTGGCTCCTGCCATCGTATCAGCGCAGTGCGCTGGCCGCAGCGCCCTGGCCGCGGTGGTCATTGGAGGGTGAACCAACGGCAAAGGAAGACCTTTCTCTCTGTCTCTCTCTCTCACTGTCCACTCTGCCTGTCAAAAAAAAAAATATTTATTCATTTATTTATTGGTGAGGTATACAGAGAGGCAGAGAGAGAGAGAAAGAGGTCTTTAATCCGCTGGTTCACACCCCACAGGACTGCAACGGCCAGAGCTGAGCTTATCCAAAGCTAGGAGCTAGGAGCTTCTTTTGGGTCTCCCATGTGGGTGCAGGGGCCCAAGTATTTGGCCCATTTTCTACTGCTTTCCCAAGCCATAGCAGAGACCTGGATTGGAAGCGGAGCATCAGGGACTCAAACCAGAGCCCATAAGGTATGCTGGCGCTGCAGGTGGCAGCTTTACCCACTAAGCCACAGCACTGGCCCCTTGATATTTTAAGATACCTAAAAGCTTCATCAGGCAAGAAGAGAATCATACCACTTACTACAAAAAATATTAGTAGGTAAAATATTAGTAATTTTTCAGAATTTAAAACAAAAATATTTACCTTTTTGGTAACAATAAAATGGATACCAATTCATATTTAATAGGTTTGCAACATAAGACCAAATTACAAATAGAAATGTTGTATCTATTTGGGGGACTTATTTATTGTCTGAGAACCTTCCTAACTCTTTAACTTTTTTTGTTGTTTGTGTTGTTGTCATTTGTTTAAAAGAGGTGGGCATTTGTTTCAGCAGTTAAGACACCACTCAGGATGCATGCATCCCCTATAGGAGTTGTTGGTTTGAGTCCCAACTCCATTTTCAACCTAGCTTCCTGCTAGTGTCTGTCTATTCAAGATGCAACAATTGAAATGATAAGTAGTTGGGTCTCTACCACTCAGATAAGAAAACAGAATTTGCTCATGAGATCCTGGCTTTCTCCTGGCCCATCCCTTACTGTTGTGAGTACTTTAGGAGTGAATCAATGGCTGAAATATATTTCTCTTTCTGCCTACCGGCTAAAGTGAAACAAAGAAAAATAAAAACTGGCAACAAGCCAGCAGACCACTATTAATTCCCAACTGCAGGATACCAAAGTTCCCAATTTAAGAACTTACAGAGACCAGAGCTGTAGCACAGCAGGGAAAGGCCGCCCCCTGCTGTGCTCACATCCCATATGGGTGCCTGTTCTTTTACCCAGCTGCACCACTTCTGACCCTCTCTCTACTATGGCCTGGGAAAGCAGTGGACGATGGCCCAAGTCCTTGGACCCCTGCACTCAAGTGGAAGAACCAAAAGAAGCTCCTGGCTTCTGGCTTCGGATGGGCCCAGCTCCAGCCATTGCAGCCATCTGGGGTGTGAACCAGTGAATGAAAAACCTCTCTCTCTCTCTTTCTCTCTCTGTGTTATGTGTGTGTGTAACTCTGCCTTTCAAATAAATAAACAAATCTTCAAAAGAAAAAAAAAAGAGCTTACAGAGGCTCCTGTGTCAAAGAAAATAGCCAACCAATAGGATTTTGGTCTTTGCTAAGTTCGGATAGTAGAAATCATTTGCTCTGAGTTTATGATTTCAAAACCGTTTTTTCATCTTAATTGTTTTCCTTTTGAATATTTTAAAATACCAGTTGAGAGTTTTCAAGGTTTTTTTTAATCCTCATTATGATTTGAGGAAGATTCTCTAAATGATTGGATATAGAAGGAACTAATCTCAATCAAGCTGGCTGTGGCCTGGCTGCTGACTGGGAGAGCTCTCAACCCAATATCAGTGAGGCATTGTCAGCAGCCGACACCTTGACTCTTTGTTCTGTCTGCTCTGCCTGTTGCCCTGTGCCACTCTCTGATGCCATGGAATGGTTAGCCTTTCGGGTTCTTACAAAGAACTCATTTTTTGACAGTTGACTAAGCAGGTTAGTTTCTACAGAATGAATATACACAATCTGGAAATTCATGAAGAGTTTCCCTAAACAACATGGAAATACATGATTTTGAGGAAATTAAATTATTTCTCAGATCATCAGTTTCCTTTAAAATTATTTATCTATTTATTTTAAAAGCGCAGACACATGTACACACACACATACACACACACTTACACAGATGGGTAGATACCTGGTCTGCTCCTCAAATGCCTGCAACAGCTCAGGCTGGAAACCCAGTCCAGGTCTCCTGCATGGGTGGCAGAGACAAAAGTACTTACGTACTCTGCATCTTCTCAAGTTAATTTGCTGCAGGGTATAGTGTGCACATGGTCAAGGCATCAGATTGGTTTTCATTTCACAATCATCCTTTAAATTTTTTTTAAATATGAAAGCACGAGAACCGGTGCCGTGGCTCACTTGGTTAATCCTCTGCCTGCGGCACTGGCATCCCATATGGGCGCCTGGTTCTAGTCCTGGCTGCTCCTCTTCCAGTCCAGCTCTCTGCTGTGGCCCGGGAGTGCAGTGGAGGATGGCCCAGGTGATTGGGCCCTGCACCCACATAGGAGACCAGGAGGAAGCACCTGGCTCCTGGCTTTGGATCATTGTAGTGCCGGTCGTAGTGGCCATTTAGGAGTAAACCAACGGAAGGAAGACTTTTCTCTCTTTCTCTCTCTCTCACTGTCTAACTCTACCTGTCAAATAAATAAAAAAATAAAATAAAAGATAAAATGTGAAAGCACTCTAAATTTTATTATAATTTTTGGAAAGATATAAATGTGAACCAAAGTGTTGATTACAACTCTTAATGCTTCTGTTCTTAAGACAAAAATTATCCCCTTTACCATCTCACTAAGTTTCATTTTCAAGGCATCAATATTTCAATATTTTCTAATTATCTATGAAAATTATAATAATATATACCAAGCTTTTGTTATGGGGAAATAAAGTATTTTCATCAATAGAACACTTGAAGCTTAAAAATATAACAAATTCAAATTTTTTTTAACTTTTATTTAATGAATATAAATTTCCAAAGTATAGCTTATGGAGTACAATGGCTTCCCCTCCCATAACTTCTCTCCCACCTGCAACCCTCCCCTTTCCCGCTCCCTCCCCCCTTCCATTCACATCAAGATTCATGTTCAATTCTCTTTATATACAGAAGATCAGTTTAGCATATATTAAGTAAAGATTTCAACAGTTTGCACCCATATAGAAACACAAAGTGAAAAATACTGTTTGAGTACTAGTTATAGCATTAAATCACAATGTACAGCACATTAAGGACAGAGATCCTAGATGAGGAGTAAGTGCACAGTGACTCATGTTGTTGACTTAACAAATTGACACTCTTGTTTATGGCATCAGTAATCACCTTAGGCTCTTGTCATGAGCTGCCAAGGCTATGGAAGCCCCCTGAGTTCACCGACTCTGATCATATTTAGACAAGGTCATAGTCAAAGTGGAAGTTCAATCCTCCCTTCAGAGAAAGGTACCTCCTTCTTTGATGACCTGTTCTTTCCATTGGGAGATCTTTCATTTAAGTTTTTTTTTTTTTTTTTTTGGCCAGAGTGTCTTGGCTTTCCATGCCTGAAATACTCTCAATACTCTCATGGGCTTTTCAGCTGGATCCGCATGTCTTAAGGGCTGATTCTGAGGCCAGAGTGCTATTTAGGACATCTGCCATTCTATGGGTCTGCTGTGTATCTCGCTTCCCATGTTGGATCGTTCTCTCCCTTTTTGATTCTATCAGCTAATATTTGCAGACACTAGTCTTGTTTATGTGATCCCTTTGGCTCTTAGTCCTATCATTATGATCAATTGTGAACAGAAATTGATCACTGGGCCTAGTGAGATGGCATTGGTACAAGCCACCTTGATGGGATTGAATTAAAATCCCCTGGTATGTTTCTAACTCTACCGTTTGAGGTAAGTCAGCTTGAGCATGTCCCGAATTGCACATCTCTTCCCTCTCTTATTCCCACTCTTATATTTAACAGCGATCACTTTTCAGTTAAGTTTGAACACTTAAGAATAACTGTGTATTGATTACAGTATTCAACCAAAAGTATTAAGTAGAACAAACAAACAAAAATACTAAGAGGAATAACGTATTAAGTTATTCATCAACAGTCAGGGCAAGGGGTCCTAGCACTTCGACCATTGTTTTCTGCTTTTTCCAGGTCATTCACAGGGAGGTGTACTGTAAGTAGAGCAGCTGGGCAGGAATTGGCACCCATAGGAGATCCCCCAGGGGATGGTCAGCGTGCAGGCGGTGGCTTAAGCAACTATGCCACAATACTGACCCCTAAATCTACATTTAAATGCGATTTCTTACTAATGTTAGTAAGAGTCCAAAGTTTTACACAAGTCTCTGCTAACTAAGACATGACTAAGAAGGCACTATAACATAGCATTAAAGGGTACAGCAGAGTAACTCCTACAAAAATGGTAAAATTCCTATTAATATGCTACAATTTCTAGGAGGGGAAGCTTTTCTAGAAATATCTCTTAAGATATCATATGTGCTTACTTTTTGACTAACCTCACTCCTTTCATTTATTTCTGAAACAAATTCATAGGTACAGTCTTATGTTGGAACACGGATTGTAATTTCAAATCATGAAACATCCTGTTGTCCTGCCTTAGGGGACTTGTTAAAGAAACCAGAGAACAATGTAGTAAGTCAAGCAGAGTAGTATTAAGTTCCGATTAGTCATGTGACATACATTTGGATTATGATCTGAGCAAAGTTAAAAAAATTGCAAATGGGAAAAGCATATGTGAAAGTATTTCAAAAGGTCATGGAAAATAAAATTAAAATTATTTATTTTGATGTAAAAATTTTTAAATCCATACAGTGTTTTCAAAATACACATTTCTGTGAACTTTTTGAAGATCCCTTATGTGTGCTATAATTTTCCATATGGAAGAATGAAGGGCATAAAAATATAGATTTAAAAAATATATATGTTTTCAGATTTGTTTTATGAATCATAATAATATTTTAGAAAATACTAATACAACATTTTTAAACAAAAGCTATCCTTGTAACTCCAAAGCAAAATGAAAATAAACAACCCGATTATATATTAATTCTGTGGCATGATCACACAGAAAAGCACTATTTCAGATGTCATGAATACCCTTGTAAAATCGTATGCTATCCTTAGAGTAATAAACACTGAGAGGAAAAATTCCAAAACAGTAACTAGTAAAATACATATTTTGACACAGTATTGTAGATAGTGTTGATATTTCGAAGCTCACTAGGTGAGTTTCACCAAAGCTACAAATAAATGCCAAGGTAGGATTATTGAATTGCTACAGCAAGGGAGAACATGCTAACGAACTATGTAACATCTCAATGAAACAATTGGGAAGTATGATTTGGGTTTTTCTTAAATTCGTTGAAAAGGGTTCAAAGAAAGGGTTAGAGCACTTTCAGGTGGGAAAAAAAATCAATGATTGATTGCCTTAATTCATTTTATTAAGAGGCTGGAGGTGTTACCTGAGCTAGGGTTATGTTATTAAAAAAAATACTAACATATTAGCTGAAGAAGGGCACATTGGGTTACTAATGTGACCTTGCAGGCTCTCTATTTTGATGAGATTACACATGATCTTGTTTCCATATTTTTTTCTATAGTCAAGGGTGACTTTGTCTGATTATTGTTCATGTTCTCTGGAAATTGTTTCTGTTCAAGAGGAAACCATGTGATTGTTCTTAGCGATTTCCTCCCTCCCTCTCTTATCCTCCCTGCTTTAAGCAAGGACCTATAAAGGAAGGGCAGAGGCCATTAATCTTTATGTAGTTTTCAGATCTGTACTGTTCCTCATATTTTGTTGTTCAGAGATTGTCCAGGGATTATTGTCTGAAGTTTGGTCAATTCACACTCTGTTATTTCTTTTTCAACAGCATTATCTTTTGAATAGCCTTGACATGACGATGTCTGCCCGAAAATGTTGGGAAGCAACTCTCCATGGATCTGTTGCATTTTCATATGTCTTACAAGAGTCCACTGACAGCTTATGTACTTCTGTATCTTTGTATTTTATTTTCAAGGATATTTGTGTAACAAGCTGCCTTGAAACACAGAGGTAGTATTTACCTTCATAGCAGAATGTAGCCATTCTTGCTCCTTCTGGGATAAAATGAGTGAAAGTTTGATCATAGCCTCTTATAAGTGGTTTCCTCAACTCAAGATTTCTCAGCTGTAAGCAAACCCGAAGTGTGAGTCTCATCAATTTTGGCTCACCTCTGGGACTTGAGTTGTGAGAACTGCAGTTCATCCTCAAATGACTACAATAGCCTGGGCTGTGTCAAACTTGAAGCCAAGAGCCAGGAGCTCCATCTGGGTTTCCCACATGAGTAGAGGAGCCCCAGGTATTTAGACCATCTTCTGCTGCTTTCCCAGGAGCATTAGCAGGGAGCTAATAAGAGCAGCCAGGACTTGAATCTGAGCTTTGGTACAGAATACTGGTGTCTCAGGCAGTGCCTTAACCTGCTGCACCACAGCACCAGACACAGGCCAAGTAGATTTTCTAAGTGGAGGTAAATGGTTCCTAAAATGAATTTTGGAGTCAAGACAATGGATATGACAGAATTGGTCAAGCAACTTAGGGCTGCGCCTTTTTGTTAATAACGTTCTGCTGTTGTGATGTTGGCAGAAATATTTTATTGACTTGTAGTCAAAATAATTTTGATTTTAGTGAAGGGTTGATATTAATGTGAGGTACAGACAGATTTTAGAGGGAGTTCATGAGAGAAAAACTTAACTTCTAAAGACTTTATCAAATAACTAGATTTTGTCAGAGATCATTTTATTTGGGATGTCAAAGTATTTAATTATAGCAAAATGCACATGAATTTTGCCTTTTCTTAGGTCACATAACAACTTTCTATGGGATTAAAATTAAAGAAATAAATAGAGGCGAACCCATACTATAAAATACCATGAAAGATGGCCAAAATGTACCACCAAATATAATAGATAAGATTACCACTAAAACAAGAGAAAAAATAAAAAGGAGCAAACATAGCAGATAATTTATCTGGGTAGAATTTGTCAACCTTCTTTCAACATCTTCTTGACCAAAGAATTCTGGTTTAGTTTTTTTTTGTTCCAAGTTCATTTGCTTCTGGAAGATTTTTATGAATCCTCTTAATGTTTCATGAAGCGATGAAAAGCCAATGATCCACACAGGAGGGCAAATCCTTGTTGATGTAGGAAAAAGGAATCCAAGATTCAGCCTCCTACAGTTGCATTGTTAAGAGATCCTGACAATGTGTTTTGCATGGAGATTCGGGTACACTCTTGGTTGCCTCTATCTAAAGATTATGTCTTCTTATTTCAGATCATGTAGGGTCTGCTTAAGTAGATATTTCAAATGTTTTCTATGTTTTTTGTACCTTGTGATCTTAAACATGTATGTACCATATAAGTGGTTTCCAGAGTTAGCTATCATTTTGCATTAGGGAAGACAGCTCAGTTGAGAAGTTCCCAAATGCAAGGTTCAGCCAAATTCACAAGAGAGAAGTTTATGTCCACAGCTTCAGACTAAGGATTCCAGTTCCTCTGAGAATATTGCCAAATTCTAGTTTTAATGAAATCGTTTTCTTGTATTTTTCTTATGATTGTGGGTAAAATGAAAAACAAAGTTTTTGGGTTAAAAAGGACCAACTTTGGAAAGTTCTGTAGTAAATATCCCAGTGAATGTGCCTTTCCAGCAACAAAGAGTTTCAGCCCACTCTCAGCATAAGCGAACCAAGACCAGAGCATATGAGCATATTGAGAGTCTGTATATTAAACATGTCATTTTTTTTTTCTAATTGGAAAACCGGGGTGAAGATAATGCAGCCAATTGAGTTGATTTCACTTCTGGGAAAGGATTATATTTTCAGGACCTGAAATCTTATGCTTGACTTTACTTGCATAGGCCACAGTTCAAGACTAAAAATGTGAGGTTTTGACACACCCTCAGATATTCATAACCCCAAAATAGATTGCATGAACTCTGGTTGTTTCATTGAGGCTGTCATAATTGGTTTTATTTGCATCCTAAGTATAAACAAATCCTTAAAATTTTCTTAAAAACAAAATTGATAGCCCCTCTGCTGTATGAAATGACAAGAAATTCAATGTTTTTCCTTATTTTCTTCCCCAGGTCTTCAGATGCCTTCGTTTTCTTTCTCTCTGTAAATAAATCCATTTGCCATTGAAATCAAAATATATCATTTATATTTTCTAACCAAAACATGTTCCATAGTCAGGAAATAACATTACCATGAAGGAAAAACAAGCAAATAATAGCAACAGCAGCAGGCTTGATAGCCAACAGTTGGCTATTGGCAACCAATATTTAGGACATGATGTTTCCACTTGATCGTAGGCAGTTTCTAAGGACTGTCAGCAACCATCAGACCCATTTTGACTGTTAGAATAAGATTGAAGCAAGATGATTCAATATTTGTTATTCTTTTAAAATTTATTTATTTTTAAAGATTTTATTTATTTATTTATTTGAGAGGTAGAGTTACAGACAGTGAGAGGGAGAAACAGAGAAAGGTCTTCCTTCCGTTGGTTCACTCCCCTAATGGCCGCAATGGCCGGAGCTGCGCTGATCCGAAGACAGGAACCAGGAGCCTGGTGCTTCTTCCTGGTTTCCCATGTGGGTGCAGGCGCCCAAGCACTTAGGCCATTTTCTACTACTTTCACAGGCCACAGCAGAAAACTTGTTTGGAAGAGGAGCAGATGGAAGATTAACCTACTGTGTCACAGCGCTGGCCCTTAAAATTTATTTTAAAGGCAGTGAAAGAGAGAGAGAGAGAGAGAGAGAGAGAGAGAGAGAACACTTTCCTATGCTGATTTACTCCTCAAATGCCTGCAAAAGCTAGGCCTGGCTTGAGTTAGGACAAAACTAGGAGATGATCACTCCATCCAGTTCTCCCACAACGGGGACAGGACTCTACATACTTACACTATCACCCACTGCCTCTTAAAATGAAGTTGTACTGTTAGCAGATGCAGGAATCAAACCCAGACACCTGATATGGGATATGGATGTCCTAAGCAGTGGCTTAACCTACTTGTCAATATTGTAAGTAAAAAGATTGGTAAAAATTAGTTGTCACATCCTTGCTAAAAATGGAGAGAAAATATTAAACATTTAATATTTTATAATGTTAACTCCTCTTCAAATTCTTCCTTCTAAAAGCTGTAATTCAAAGGGGAAAAGGAGTTACTATGATTTTTAAGAAATGATGGTATTCAGGCATGGAATTGTCAAGTTTTTTTTCCTTCAAAATTGTACTTAAAAACTCGAATACTACAAATTTCTTTTTTTTTTTCTCTCTCTTGGAAGCACCCCTCTGTGCCACTCTGGCTGGAGGTCTGTAATCTAATAGATCTTTTAAATCTAAAAAAAGAAAAATGATGGCCTTAGTTGCAAAGTTTTTCAAGATAGTACCTGAGTTATTTGATTCTGATGTAAATCAAAGAGACTTTAAAGTCTAATTTATTTACTCAGAGATTTATACGTTATTCCAAAATAATTACCATGTACTATAGGCAATAAAATATTTTCATCATAAAAATTAAAGAGAATAATATTGATTTAAAGATAACTTTATTTTCTTTCCTGTTTCTACTACAAAATAATATAATTGGAATATTCTACTATAAGAGGAATCTAATTAAATTACTTTAAACTACTTATAAAGTAACAAAAATTAACTGTACTGATTGTATGAATCAAGTAAGCTATTTCTTTATGCCCAAGGGTTTAAAATGATGTAAAATTATATTTGACTATATAGATTTGCAATAAAGAATATTTGAAAGATCTTAGTCTATGAAATTCTCATAATGATAAAACTAATAATAAGTTAAAATGTTTGTGAATTTATATATATATATAGGTCTTATATTGATTATAAAAACTTAGATAAATATTACATTTAGATAATTAAAATTTTATCTTTACTCTGCAATTCCAAAACAAGAAAATGATACATATCAATGGTCATTGACCTTATTTGAATTTATTTTTATCTGTTATGAAGACTATACCACTTTGGACACATGTCTTTGAATGGTATTATAATCATGTGTACTTTTGCCACTGGAAATTTATACAAAGTGGAAGAGTTACTTATGGAAAAAATCATAGAGCACATGTTTTCCTCTCTTCTGGTTTTCTCTTATGTTTGGAAAAAAAATGAATTACTTTGGCTAAAGACTATTTTTATTATTGATAGTTGAAAT
The DNA here is from genome assembly GCF_051225735.1 of Oryctolagus cuniculus. Lineage (NCBI taxonomy): Eukaryota > Metazoa > Chordata > Mammalia > Lagomorpha > Leporidae > Oryctolagus > Oryctolagus cuniculus. The sequence goes on along the minus strand of NC_142868.1, from coordinate 62,002,211 downwards.
TGCATAATTGCGAAAGACACTAGGTACCTTTGTCACACAAGGATAGGATACATGAATAAGACAATTATTTGTTTCTTTATTGAGGAAATTTTCAGTGTTTATTAAAATGGAAATATACTATAAATAATATTGCTTTATATAAAATAACTAGAGAAAAATTAAAACTGTTGAAACTTTAAATTGATCATCCATGTGTATATTGATGTATAATTTGTATAGCTGTGTTGCATACTGACATGTAAAATTGTGTGTATATTTATATAACTATGTCATTAAGATTGGAAATAAATAACTTCATTTTTCCAAAATGTTACTTGAGTGGTATACAAGAACAAAATGAAGATTTTGCTTTTTCTAGTTATTTTATGCCTACATAATAAAATATCATGCTTTATCATCCAAGCATTGTTAATGTTTTATACTTTTGGCACATTTCTTGAAGCCTTATTTTAAAGTTAAAGTTTATTAATAATCATCGTTTTTTGCTGTCCATTATGAAATTATTGGTTATATAATTATTGCTTTATTTCAGTTATTTAAGACTTTATATCTTCTCCCAAAAGTTTTGATGATGTTTCTCCAAATTCAAATTCCAGATTCAGAAGTAAAAGAGTATTTGGATATTTTTATGATTAATTCATCTTTTGCTTTCTTAGAATTGTTATAAAATCCCCCAAGGCTTACTACTCCACCTAACAAAAGGAATGGTGATAATAATAGTTTTGTTTGATGGGTTCCAACTAATGAATGAACTAATGAACTATTGTTGAGAATCCTTTTGTTTATGAAACTTACATAAAAAAACTGACAAAGGAAATACAGTCTTTTGTGTGTTAATTACTTAAAGTACTAAGTATTTTTAAAAATATTTACTTATTTACTTGAAAGTTAAGAGTTGAGAGAGAGAGAGAGAAACAGAAAGAGAGAGAAAGAGAGAGAGAGAGATATTCTATCTTCTGGTTCACTCTCCTGATGGCTGTAACAATTAACTCAGGGTTGGGCCAGACTGAAGCCAGGAGCCAACAGCTTAATCTGGGTCTCCCACGTGGTTGGCTGGGGGGGGGGGGGGGGGCAAACATTTGAGTCATCTTCCACTGATTTTCCCAGGTCATTAGCTGACTCAGAAGTGGGGCAGCCAGAACATGAACTTGTGCCCAAATGGGATCCTGGTGTCGCAGGCCACATTATTACCTCTTATGCCACAATGTTGGTCCCTAAAGTACAATGTGTTACTAGATATATATTTCAATGCTTCTGAATTCATTGTGCTAAAATCTCAAAAGACTATACAATTACTTTATTCTAAAAGATTTTGTATTTAATCTCTTTTTGTATTTAGTATTCTGGCCAATCAGAAACAGCCATTATATTCTAAAATAAATGAAAGTTCTTCAAAATTTAATCCCCTTAGTGTATATTTTGCTTTAACATGTTGGTATCCATCACTATAGTATACTGAGTCCTGAAATGGTCTTTTAGCTGAAGAAGAAAAAGTCCATGTCTAACTTCTTTTAGGAAATTATCTTTGCCTTTTGGAGACTCCATGGAGAACCTGTGTACCCAGACAAAACAAAGCAGAAAACAGTCTATCATTCAAAGAAAATTGCAAAATCTTACCTGATGACATATCTTTTGGAAGAGTCTCACAAAATATGTGTTTTTGAGCAAAGTTCTTTTTTATAGTCACAGTTATGCAGATCACTGAGAGGGCTGTTCAGCACTTGGCTTATGTATTTCTAATTCATAGCATCATTAATTATTGTGACATGAGTAACAGCCAGCTCACCCAGGAATCAATCAATAAGCCCCACCTTTATCATTAGAGATGGAGGAACAAACCTTACAACAAGTAGTGAGTGGACACAACATGATTTTATGCAGTATGATTTTTTGTAGGTTATATGAGACATGATTTTCCAGAATTCTGGATCTTACACATGTTGACAGCTAGAATAATTTGTGCATGTAGCTTTTAGTAAACAGAGAGAAGAAATATAATTTAAAATTTAATTTCTACAGAGTCTAGATAAATGAGCATTTAGAAAAAATCTGTTATATTTAAAGTTGTTACTTGAAGTGAAGAGTTACAAAAACAGTATACAAATTGTCATATATTTTATAAGTGCCTGAGTAATATCAAATATGTGCTTACTTTCATTTGGGGGAATCAACTACTTCCATTAAAAAATTTTCATCTTTCTTTTACTTATTATATGGATTCATCATACGATTAGGTTTTCAGATTATCAATCTATTTTCTGTATCTCCAATATACTCTCCATCCTTTCAGTTGATTTACAGAAATAGAAAATAGACTGGTGGTCATTAGGGTTTAAACCATGTGGGGAGAGGAGGTTATAAGGAGATTAAATACATTACCAAAATATAGTTGTATAGGAGGAATAAATGCTAATGTTCTACAGTAGAGTGACTAGTTTACAATAGTTAATTATATATTTTACCAAGAACCAGAAAAGAGGAGTTGGAAGGTTCCCAACATGAAGAACTGATAGTGTTTAAGGAGATGGAAATGCTAATTCCCTGATTTTATCTTTACCTATTGTGTGTGTATGTACATATAAAATTATCACACTGTACCTCATAAATTGTATTATTATTATGCATCAATTCTCTAATCAGCAAAATTCCCACCACATACTAAATAAATAGTTTCATTATACATTTCCTGTCAACAGCGATATTTCCTTTTTTTAAGATTTTATTTATTCATTTGAGAGGTAGAGTTATAGACAGAGAGAGGTAGAGATAGAGAGAGAGGTCCTCCCTCCATTGGTTCACTCCCCAGTTGGCTGCAATGGCCGAAGCTGCACCGATCCCAAGCCAGGTGCCTGGAGCTTCTTCCGGGTCTCTCATGTGGGTGCAGGGGTCCAAGGACTTGGGCCATCCTCCACTGCTTTCCCTGGCCATAGCAGAGAGCTGGATGGGAAGAGGAGCAGCCGAGACTACAACCAGCACCCATATAGGATGCTGGCGCCACAGGTGTAGGATTAACTGCACCACAGAGCCGGGCCCAGCAGTGGTATTTCAAATTAATGATAATGAAACTTTCCATTCAAAGATTTTCAGCTAAATTTTTTCATAGTATGCCATTAAGCTTTAAACCTTCCAATAATCTTGTTGTGTAGCCTCTTGCCAGTGTTTGTCCTGAAGTCTCAAGCTTCATTTCCATTGCTTTGCTTACTTGGTAGGCAAAGCCCTACTGGGCCTCTTTCTCCTGACACACCGTGCTTGCTCCTGACTTAGGACTTACTCATCACTCATTTCTTTGCTTGCACTCAGCAACTAATCACATGGTGACTTTTCTGTCATTTAGATTTGAGCTCAAATGACACCTCAGAGAGGCCTTACTTTTCTTGTGATTCTATTTCATGAATCTATTGTTGTCTTTCTAGAGCTTTCCGATATTTAAAATTTTCCTCTATATTTTTGGCCCATTTGTTAATATTATTACCTTCCGTAATAAACATTGGCTCCAAGACAAAATAAGTTTTTAAAAGATTTTAATGTTAATTATAATTTATTTGAAAGCAGAATTACACAGAAAGAGAGGAAGAGACAGAAATCAAGAGAGGTCTTCTAACTGCTGGTTCCTCTCCAAATAGCTGCAATAGCTGGACTTAGGCCAGGACAAGTCCAGGAGCCAGGATATTCATCCAGGTCTCCTACATGGGTGCTAGGAGCCCCAGCACTTGGGTCATCTTCTGATACTTTCCCAGACCCATTAGCAGGAGCTGGATCAGAACTCAGAATAGAGCTGGATCAGAAGTGGAATAGCCAAGACTCGAACCAGTGCCCTTGCGGGTTGACGGCAATGTAGGTGGTGGCCTAAGCCACTGCATGCCAAGTTGGCCCCTGCTTTTGCTTTTGTTTTTAAGGATATTAGTATTTATTCCTGAGCCCCACAGGCCCAGATTTTTGGGACATACAATATGTAAAATAAATATCTTTAAAATCAACGCATGGATCATGATAGAGAATTAGACCGTGTTATAGACCTTGAATAAAATTTGAAATCCATGAAAGAAATCCATTTCTTTATTCTATTTTTTCAAATACATTTTATTAAAATTAAAAGCCAGAGCATTTTGAACAGTTAAATTAAATTAGGGCATCTAGGCCTGCGCCGCAGCTCAATGGCTTATCCTCCGCCTGCGGCGGTGGCACACAGGGTTCTAGTCCCGGTCGGGGCGCCGGATTCTGTCCCGGTTGCCCCTCTTCCAGGCCAGCTCCCTGCTGTGGCCTGGGGAAGGCAGTGGAGGATGGCCCAAGTCCTTGGGTCCTGCACCCGCATGGGAGACCAGGAGAAGCACCTGGCTCCTGCCTTCGGATCAACGCAGTGCACTGGCCGCAGCGCGCTGGCCACGGTGGCCATTGAAGGGTGAACCAACAGCAAAGGAAGACCTTTCTCTCTGTCTCTCTCTCTCACTGTCCACTCTGCCTGTCAAAAAAAAAAAAATATTAGGGCATCTAAATTTGTAAGATAAAGTATTCATTAGGAGAGATGTAAGTATAAGATAGAATTTGAAATATACATTCTTATAGTGTATAAGACTAAAACTAAAATAAGATTAAATTGCTGTCAGAAACAATAAACTATTGATGTGTAAAACACTGACATTTATTTTGACCTTGTGGTATTTATATGATTTTAAATCTACTACTTGTATACAAATATAAGAAACAAATTGTTATTATCTAAAAATCAAAGAAGTACAATGTCAAAAATCCTTTTACATTGCTCTGTTCACTATTTGTATCCCTTTGACTATATAAACAATTGTCTTGCTACTTGGTGAATAAATGCATTCTCCAAAATAAATTTTTGGATACATTTATGATAAATGGAAAAACAATAAATTGTTTCTAATATTATTTGGTAGCATTAATATAGTGGTAATTCAGGCATAAGTCATCTAAAATTAATTATTGATCTTGTGCTTTTATTTAATAGTACTGACATTGTTAAGAATGTTGATTTTTGGCTGGCGCCGCGGCTCACTAGGCTAATCCTCCGCCTTGTGGCGCCGGCACACCAGGTTCTAGTCCCGGTCGGGGCGCCGGATTCTGTCCCAGTTGCCCCTCTTCCAGGCCAGCTCTCTGCTGTGGCCAGGGAAGGCAGTGGAGGATGGCCCAAGGCCTTGGGCCCTGCACCCCATAGGAGACCAGGAGAAGCACCTGGCTCCTGCCATCGGATCAGCGCGGTGCGCCGGCTGCAGTGCACTGGCTGCGGCGGTCATTGGAGGGTGAACCAACGGCAAAAGAAGACCTTTCTCTCTGTCTCTCTCTCTCACTGTCCACTCTGCCTTTCAAAAATAAATAAATAAAAAAAAATAATAAAAAAGAGTGTTGATTTTTGTATTACTCATATTATATGTATTGGTAATGTTGCAATAGGTCACCAAATTTACCAATTTCAAGGCGTATATTTTTAATGTGATATAATATTGAAAAGACAAGTTATTTATGTTCAACAATTAAGTGCCAAATCCTAATAATAAATTTTGTTGTGTTGTCAGAATCATTGATGGCTGCCTTGACTTGTATGTCCTCTATTCAAAATCAAATGCTTAGGGTTCCAAGATAAAGATAGCAAGAACTTATGCTCATATTCATTGGATTTTACCTGCTGATCACACTATTACTAGACTTACTTATTATTATTATGCAATTAGTAATTTAGCATTTTATTTTAAAAATATTTATTTATTTAGTTGTAATTCAGAAATACAGAAAGAGGGAGAGACAGAGAGAAAGGGGTAATTTGCAGGTTAAATCCCCAGGTGACTGCAATGACCAAGGCTGAGCCAGCCCAAACCCAGGAGCCCAGAACTTCATCCAAGAGGCAGAGGCCGAAGCACCTGGCACATCCTCCATTGCTGTTGCCAGGTCATTAGCAGGAAACTGGATTGGAAGTGGAGTAACCCGGACACTAGCTGGCACCCATCAGGAATGATGCTGACATAGGTGGCAGATTTATCAGCTATGCCACAACACCAGCCCTTAGCAATTTTTTCTTAAGCAATGAGGTTGGCCACGTGAGAATAAGCATCTGATGAACTAATTTTAACCCTCATCTTTCTTCTTGTTTATTGTCTTAGCTATCATAGGACTTCTATTGTGGAACATTTCTCCTTAACATGTTCAATTCATCTGCATTATCAATTTTTCATGTAGGTTAAAGGTTAGACATTAAAATATTCAAAATATATAAAGAATAATAGCTGTATTTATTCTATCTTTAAATAACCAAAATCAACAAGCTTGTTATACCTTAAAAATTGCCTGACAGAGAGAAAAATAGCCTCTAACATAGAATCAACATATAAGTAAATATAATACATACGTGTGCCTGCACATGTGTGCTAATATACATACATGTGTATGTGTTCAGTGCTTTATCTGCATACACATACCTAACCATAAACATGCATATGAGCATACACATAGAAAATGATAAAAATACACATACACATACACATAGAAAATGATAAAAATAAGATGAAGCATGTGTAGATTTAGATACGTGTGTTAAATAAATGTTTTCAAAATAAAAGCCTGGATTTAACTGATATGGCTGGGGAAGGGAGAATGAGAATTTATTATTTAATGAGCCGGTACTGTGGTGCAGCAGGTTAAAGCCCCGGTCTGCAGCGCCAACATCCCATTTGGGTGCCCATTCAGATCCAGGCTGCTCCAGTTCCTATCCAGCTCCCTGCTGGTATTCCTGGGAAGGCAGCGGAGAATGGCCCAAGTCCTTAGGCCCCTGTGCCCATTTGGGAGACCTGGAGGAAGCTCCTGGCTCCTGACTTCCAATTGGCTAAGCTCTGGCCATTGCCTTCATTTGGGGAGTGAACCAATGGATGGAAGATCTCTCTCTCTCTCTCTGTCTCTACCTCTGTCTGTAACTCTTTCAAATAAATAAAACTAAAAAAAGAGTTAAGGAAATGGATGGCCATAATAGGAACAAAACATTATACATTTGCTTTAAAGATTTATTTATTTATTTGAAAGTCAGAGTTACACAGAGAGTGAAGGAGATGCAGAGAGAGAAATAGAGAGGTCTTCCATCCGCTGGTTCACTCCCCAGTTGGCTACAACAGCCAGAACTATGCTGATCTGAAGCCAAGAGCCAGGAGCTTCTTCTAGGTCTCCCACATGGGTGCAAGGGCCCAAGGACTTGGGTCACTGTCTACTGTTTTCCCAGGCCATAGTAGAGAGCTGGATTGGAAGAGGAGCAGCCAGGACTCGAACCAGTGTCCATATGTATTGGCACTGCAGGCAGCAGCTTTACCCACTATGCCACCACGCCAGCCCCTTAAAGTTTTTAAGATGGAAAATTTTATGTTGTGTTACCACAATATAAATGTAGAATGAAATGTTCTGAATGTGTTCAATTTCCAGATCAGAGAAAATGGACTTTGATCCACTCCCTACTTTATGACCTTGATCATAAACTACATTTGAGATCATATGGCTTAGATCTAAGAAATATATTTTGGATTAATTTCTAAATATAATTTTTAAAAAATAAAGCCTCTAGGAAACAATTTAGAGGAACATTTGTATGATTGTTGGCCAGGGAAAGTTTCTTTTAGGGAGAATCTAAAAGCTCTATTTATTTAAAGAAATGGTCAACTGGACATGATTAAAGAGAATTTATTTGCCTCAGATATGTTCAGGGAACAAACAAGTACACTACCTAGTGTGAAAAAAAAAGTCTGTATCTTGCAAAGAACCCCCAACCACAAGACTTCTTTGAAACAATAAGTAAACGAAAGAAAATCCTATAGGTAATTTTCCCATAGACTTCAACAGAGACTTCACAAAAATTTGTTAATCCAAACTGTAAATATGTATGAAAATTTGCTTAATAACTTTATTCATCATATAAATGCAAGTTAAAACACAATGAAATATCCCTATACACCCATCAGAAAGACTGAAAGTATGAGATAATACAATACCATGGTGAGAATTTAGAACAAGTGAAATAATCTTACATCCTGGTGGTGAAAGCATAGTTTTATAGTAGTACTTTACAAAATTGAAATGATTTACTAACAATAAAATAACTTTAAGTATATATACTCAATAGAAATGTGTACTAAAGTTTACCAAAAGACATGTGTAAAAAGGTTCACAGTATCAACATTTATAAAAGTCATGCACTAGGGGCCGGTGCTGTGGTATAGTGGGTAAAACCACCACCTGTAGTACCTGCATCCCATTTGGGCGCCAGCTTGAGTCCTGGCTGCTCCACTTCTGATCCAGCTCTCTGCTTTGGCCTGGGAAAACAGTAGATGGTGACCCAAGTCCTTGAACCTCTGCATCAGCTTAGAGACCTGGAAGAAACTCCTGGCTCCTAGCTTCAGATCAGCACAGCTCTGACCTTGCAGCCATTTGGGGAGTGAACCAGCAGATGGAAGACCTCTCTCTCTCTCTCTGCCTCTGCCTTTGCCTCTCTGTAACTCTGACTTTCAAGTAAACAAATAAAATCTTTTTTAAAAAAAGTCATGCATTGATTTTTTTATTGGAAATAAACCAATATCCATCTGCAAAATAATGCATACACAAAGTTTGGCATATTCATACAGCAGAATACTACAGAGCAGTGCAAATTAATGAATTACTATTGCACACAATGATTTAGAAAATCACCAAAAAATGTCAAATGAAAGAAATGTGACACTAAAAACTGCAATTTTGTTTTCCTGTTTCATATAGTTCAAAACAGAAGCAAAATTTATGAAACCCTAATCTGTGAGTGATGAGAGAACAGTATAGTGGCCACCTGTGGAGGCATTTGTATTTGAGGCAGAGAGGCCTCTGTGCTGCGGGCCATGCTCTGTTGCTTGCACTGGCTCAAGCTACATATTTTAATCACATTGTAAAAAGCTATGAACTTCTTGTGATTTAATTGCTGTTTTTAGCCCTTGTGTACACTTCTATGGAAATGTGGTCTTTCTATCTTTTACTTATTGAATAATATGGATAGTGGTGCATTGATCCTGTGATTCTAGAGTAGATTAAAATTATGTTTAGGCAAAAATTAAAGAAAAAAAAGGAAGGGATGGAGGGATTGAGGAAGGGAGGGAAGGAAGTATGGTTATTGTCTTAAAATGATTCCTAGGAAATATATGAAATGTATTCTTTTAATATTAATAAAAATTGGCTAAACCTAACCAGCAGCCAGAACATAAAGGAAGTCTTTAGATTCAGCCCATATTTAATTTAATAGGAGAGAAATTAAAGTATAAGTGGAAGATGGCTCTGAGCGGACAAACACAAGAAAGTGGACAGGCCTTTTTTGAAATACAATGCTTATCAGCCGGCGCCGCGGCTCACTAGACTAATCCTCCGCCTAGCGGCGCTGGCACACCGGGTTCTAGTCCCGGTAGGGGCACCGGATTCTGTCCCGGTTGCCCCTCTTCCAGGCCAGCTCTCTGCTGTGGCCAGGGAGTGCAGTGGAGGATGGCCCAAGTGCTTGGGCCCTGTACCCCATGGGAGATCAGGATAAGTACCTGGCTCCTGCCATCGGATCAGTGTGGTGTGCTGGCCACAGTGCGCCGGCCACAGCGCGCTGGCCGCGGCGGCCACTGGAGGGTGAACCAACAGCAAAGGAAGACCTTTCTCTCTGTCTCTCTCTCTCTCACTGTCCACTCTGCCTGTCAAAAAATAAAAAAAAAAGAAATACAATGCTTATCATTTGTCTAATCATATAAGGATGCTTCTTGATTTACCCTGTCTTACATTCTTCAGACAAAAAAAATTCATCATGACTTTTGTGAACACTTCCTTGCTAATTTCCTTCATTGTAGTTATAATAATTATGAATATATATTGTTCTATGTGTGAGTGAACAGTAAAAAAATGTATACTCAGTCAGTTCTGTAAACCTTACTGAATTTTCATATGAAGTCTTAAATTATTTTTTCTTTAATTTGTGTGCAGGTGATTTTTGTTTGTTTCCCTTGTGATGATGATGGCTTTATCTGTCGAGCATATATTTCCTTTTGTGTACAAATAAATTCCTTTCTGTTGTGAATTGATCGGTATTATAGATCACCATTTCCACATGTCGTGATAACGAAGGTGGACCACCCTAGCCACAGTGTGTTGTTGGTATTAACAATGCAGCTGGGTCCTTCTCTGGAATTTTGTATATTGATAATTGTTGTAAAACCTTTTTGTTTTGTTTGCAATCACTAACATGAATGACACAGTGCTGTGATTAAATATCTGCAAAGTATTATCCACATGCACAGAAAACTTTCACACCAGAGAGAAAAGAGAGAGAGAGAGAGAGAGAGAGAGAGAGATTAACAGAGAGAGAAAGAGCTGAAAAGTGGAGTTGAAAATTTGAATGGTTGACAGGAAGAGCAAGGGAAGGAGTGGAGAGAGTAAAAAGTACAGAGAAATGGAAAGAATATCAAATTTGGTTTCTTGTTGGATCTCAACGTTAGCTTTATTGTGACCTTCCAATTAATGTATTTCTATTTTTGTTTAAATTAATTAAAGTTAGCTTGTTTTTTTTTTTTTTTAACTTGTCTTCAGCAACCAGAAACTGGTACGCCAAAACTGTGGGGAGCAACTCGGACTAGACTAAGTTACTGGAATTAAGACTTATTCTATGCATCTGCTTTCCCACAATATGGCGCTGAGAAGGGAAACAGCTTCTACACAGCTGCCTCCAGTTCAACCAATAAACTGTAGGACTTGCTCCTGATTGGAGGAGAGCAGCGTACTCGGCGTGTGGGTAGCAGAGTTGGGATTGGTGGAAGAGGACTATAAAGGAGGAGAGAGACAACATGCACCAGGAACATCTAAGGGGAACACCTGTGCAGCCCCCGAGAGAGCCGGCCAGCGGTGTGCCGCTCCCCCGCGGAAGTGGGGAATGTGGCAGGGGGAACCGCCCTTCCACGGAGGTGGAGGGACGGCAGCCAACCCGGGAAGAACCAGCAGCAAACCCGGGGAGGGCCGAGCAGACAAAAGAACAGCGCAGGGTCCTGTGTCGTTCCTCCACGAAGAGGGGGAGCGACAAAAACAAATGTCTCACGGGAGAGATCTAAAGTCAGATTTAGCTGAGCTGAAGCCATAGTGTGGCTGTTGCTGGCATAAAAGTGAACAATCTCATGTGAAAAGAAAGCATCTGGGGAAACTTTTACTGCCTGACTATGTTGGAAATGAATAAATGCTTATCACTGATCAAGTGCTGGGGATTAAGTTGATATAGTCATTATTTTGGAGTTTACTATGATTAATTTTTCACCAATCCATAGACTTTTTTTTTTTTTTTTTGACAGGCAGAGTTAGACAGTGAGAGAGAGACTGACAGAAAGAAAGGTCTTCCTTTTTCCATTGTTTCACCCCCCAAGTGGCCGCTATGGCCGGCACACTACGCCGATCTGAAGCCAGGAGCCAGGTGCTTCCTCCTGGTCTCCCATGCAGGTGCAGGGCCCAAGGACCTGGGCCATCCTCCACTGCACTCCTGGGCCACAGCAGAGAGCTGGACTGGAAGAGGAGCAACCAGGACAGAACCGGCGCCCTCAATCCATAGACTTCTAGTAATCAAATAGAAACAGACCAACTTGGGTCACCATCACTAAGAGCAAGAAAGAAAATATATAAATTCATGAGCATGACTTGCACCCAGTAAGAATAGGACTAGAAACCAAGCATCCTCCCAGAGGGCAAAACCAAATGCTCTTCCTTAGGCTAACAACCATGGCAGTCAATCAAGGAATTACAAAATAAACCCAAGAAATGCCACTGTGTCCTAGAAGTACTATTGGTCTTTGACAAGGCCTGATACCTCTAGCACTACCAATTTGTTCCCTTCACCTCTCACAGCCCGTCTTCAGCCAGATAGTAAGCTGTCAGTGGCACACCTGCCTCTAGCTAAGGAGGAAGGGGAATAAATAGCACCCCTCCTTCATCTCTCTTATGTACCTTTTTGTGGTATCTCTCACAAGGTAAGTCAGAGAACAAGGGGTGGAGAAATGTAGTCCACAGAGATCATAATGTTGGGTCACATACTGTGGCTGAGAAGGGCAAAGAATGATCAGGAGAGGCTGGTAGATAATCAACACAGCCCCACATGGCGCCAGCTTCACCTTTGGTTTCCATTGTTCAGATAAAAAAACAAAACCAGACAAAATGCCGTCTTCCTCTACAGAAAGGAAGCACAAAATCCTATCAACACACAATCCAGAGAAAAGTTGTGCCATTCTTCTGAAATTATATAAATATTATATATTCATATATACATATATAATTATGTATATTATATACATATATAAACACTGCAGTATATTTACTTTATGCTTTGTATTTCATAATATACATGTTTGCATATATTTATATCAAATCTCATGTTACACACTACATATTATTTATTACAAAGTCACATTACGTATATTCACTGTCAAGATTTTCATTCATGATAGTTCCCCTTTCATTCAAGTCCGAGACAACAGCTGGAATGCAGTTCTGCTATGGGCTATAGTTCCCCTCCTTCTGATGTAGACAGATGGGTAGCTGTTGAATGAGGAGAAGTTGAGTATTGCTGGCAGCACCTGCACATGCACACATCCAAATCCCACTTCCCTTCATGCATGCCAGCTGGGAATATCCAATATGATTGCATTTTCAATGAATCTGAGCTCCACTTCCTATCATGCACGTGTAATGACACTTTCCTAGATATGACTGTGTGTATGCATTACCCCATGACACTTCCAAGATTCCCAAGAAAGGGACACAGAAGTGAATGCTACTGAAACTCTGCAGAAAGTCCACTTGCTTTGAATATTCATTTAGGCCCTGCCCTGGGCATCACCTCTTACTATTAAAAGTACAACCCCAACTTTGGTGGGGGCAGCAGCACTACCTTCCTTGTGAAGATGAGTTGCCTGCACTCCCAGCTGAGTGTATACTATCCCTTTAAATAAATGTTACTTTCCTATATAACTCTCCTGCTCACATTCTCTTGAAAGTGTGATGTTACTGAATACATTGTGCCCAAACTCCTTTTCAGTACCTTCCTCCAGAGATCCCATTCTTTGACAGTAAAATTTATTAATGATTTTACATACGATAGTGACACTTGTGAATTTTATGTAAATTGTATATTATGATATATATGCGTACAATACATATTTAAATACCTATGCATATCTGTATCCTGTAGAAAGAAAGAGAGAAATATATATAGCACATGCACACACTGAACCCCTGACACAGAGAGAGGGTGTGAGAAGCAGGTGGGCCAAAAAAGAGAGCAAGAGTGGGAGAGATATTGATCAAAACTGGTAATTCAGATTTAGGTTATCTCAGACTTTGGACATTTTGAATACTCTTTCCTTTCTCTTTTGTCTTTTCTTAATTAGTAAGAGCTATTCAGCGTCAAATAATTCTAAATTCAAATTTTTAAATCACCAGCAGTAAGTTATTTGTCTTCTTTCAAAGAGTTAAGTATCTAATTTCTGTTTTCTGTTATTTTACAATGATTAAATCTTTTGGAAACAATTTAAATAGTGGTGGCAATTTGTCTCTTTCTTTAATGAGATGGCCTCAAGTATTTCACAGTGAGTTTTAGGAGAGATATTTGAGAGGACAGTTCTTTATTATCTCCAACTTATTAGACTTTCATTGGTATGTTTTTAATCTATCTATTACAATTTCTAATCAGAAAAGGATGTTGAATGTTTACCCAATGTCTTCTTAACATTTATCATGACTTTTATGTCACTATTTTCTGCCTTTTTTCCTTGAATTTAATTTTGTTTTTATATCTAAAGTATGATAGATATTATTATTATTCTTTAAAAAATTTTATGACTGTGACATGAATATATTTGGAAAAGTCCTATTGTTTTCATGACCTGTAACTATTTGCTTGAAATTGCTTTCTATTTCTATTTCCTAATAGTTGCTAAAGTATTAAGAAATACTTGCTAAATACTTGCTAAAGTATTCTGATTACTGCCTGTCTTTGCTAACTTTATTTTAATAAATATTCATTTCATTGCTGGTCATTATTGCGGTCCTACTAGTTAATTATGAATTTTTTTTAGAATAAAGGTTTTTATACAAGTATTTTTAAATCGTTTGTTAGGAATGAAGTAATGATATTTTCTTTTAAAAATTTTCTTCTAGGGGCACATGTTTAGCATGGCAGTTAGATGTCATTTGGAATGCTGCATTCCTTGTTGGAGGTCATGGGTTAGAATTCTGACTGTAATTCTGATTCTATTTTGCTGTTAGTGTGCACCCTGAGAGGCAGCGGATTATGGTCTGAATATTTGGAGTACTTGGATCCTTGTCACTCACACAGCAAATTCATATTGAGTTCCAAGCTTCTGGATTTGGCCTGGCTTAGCTTTGGTTGTTGCAGGATCTAGGGAAAGAACTAACAGATGGAAGATCTACCTCTGTCTCTCTCTCCTCTACCTTTCAAATAAATAAAATAATAAAAATGTAAAAAGCTATCTTCTGTACATATAATGTCAGCAACATTATTTTGCCAATTTTAGTTGCATTTTCCTATATTTACTTTGTTGTCATGGACTCACAATTGAGTACATATTTTTAATTGTTTTAGAATCAAACTGAGATTAATATATCAGCACTTCTATTTTTCTTTATGTTATATTAATTTTAGCTGAATTTTATTATATATTTTACAGTATTGTTTTAGGATCTTCTATTGCATTTTCAAAATTTTGAGTTGAATTCTTATATTTTTGTTCATCATCTATTTAAGGCTAGCATGTATCTAATTATACTCATTTCAACATATGAATAAGTAATAACTATTTTAACCTATTTATTTATTTACTTACTTACTTATTTGAGAGGCAGAGTAGGGGAGGGGGAGAAAGGGAAGTAGACAGCCAGACAGATTGCTCACATCCACTGGTTCACTACCCAAATGACTGCAATCATCTGCCAGAAACCGGGAGCTCAATTCACATCTTCCATGTGGGTGGCAGGGACCAACTACTCAAATGATCCCTTGCTGTCTCCCAAGATACACACCAGTTTATAGGTAGCATTGTGGAAAAGCCAGATCTTAATCCAGGGACTCCAGTATGGAATGTAGGCATGGCATTGGCTGCTAAAGTGGTTGGCCAAATGCCCGACCCTAATATTCTTTTCCTGTTGTTAATATTTACTGCTATGGTTTGAACAGGATTTGACTCTTCAGCTCACATGTGCTTGAGGTGGAAGCTTGATCCAATTACAATGTTCAGGAGGTCGGTCCAAAAGGAGGTCTTATTTTCACTGGGGGTATGCCTTTTGGAGTTAGTTTCTGAAGGACAATTTGTTATAGAAGTGAGAGTTGGGCTCAGTCATTTTGTTTCCGATTCTGGCATGTCATGTGGTTTACCTCCCCAAATACTCTGCATGCACAGTGCTCATCAGATGCCAGATAAATGGGGACCCCAGATTTTGAACTTTGATATTCCAAACTATGAGCTAAAATAGGCCTATTTCTTACAAGTTGGCTTATTTCTTATACTTGCTATAGTGAAGACATCTGACTAAAACACTTGCCATACCTTATTATATGCATTTCATGATGTTCTTTCAAACTACCTATGCTTGATTTGTTTTAACATGCAACTCATATATTTTGAAATGTTTCCAATCATCAATATGTAGTTGGACCTTCTTCATCTTCTCATGATTTTTAAAAATTATAATGTGAGATTTTTGTTTTTCAAGTTGAAGTTAAACACCTCTATTAAGACTGCAAATTCATACGGCTAACAGATATTTCTCCCTCAATATCTCTGAGATGCTCAAATAAGTAATAGGAAAATTATCTATGCTGATAAACAAAAAAAACAAGAGGAAATTTTATTTGCTACTCAGCCAATAATGATGCAAAGGAAAGATTTTGCCACCCAAGCCTTACAAATAAATGTCGCTCCCCGTCTTCATGGGGGAACGACACTGAACCCTGCCTAGGCTTCATATCCGAGTCACGGCAGCATTATGTCGCTCCCCGTCTTCGTGGAGGAACGACACAGGACCCTGCGCTGTTCTTCTGTCTGCTCGGCCCTCCCCGGGTTGCTGCTGGTCCTTCCCGGGTTGGCTACTGACCCTTCCCGGGTTGGCTGCTGGTCCTTCCCGGTTCCCCCTGCCACATTCCCCACTTCCGCGGGGGAGCGGCACACCGCCGGCCGGCTCTCTCGGGGACTGCACAGGTGTTCCTTCAGATAGATGTTCCTCTTAGATGTTCCTGGTGCATGCCGTCTCTCTCCTCCTTTATAGTCCTCTTCCACCAATCCCAACTCTGCTACCCACACGCCGAGTACGCTGCTCTCCTCCAATCAGGAGCAGGTCCCACAGTTTATTGGTTGAACTGGAGGCAGCTGTGTAGAAGCTGTTTCCCTTCTCAGCGCCATATTGTGGGAAAGCAGATGCATAGAATAAGTCTTAATTCCAGTAACTTAGTCTAGTCCGAGTTGCTCCCAGTTGCTCCCCACAAATAAACTTATCTTTAGGGAATCAGTTTAACTCTTCCCAATTAAAGATGTGAGGGAACTCCACTCCTGCCACCAAAAGACAAAAATGGACAGAAGTAATTTGGGGCTCATGTTATTCATGCTTATAAAAATTTTCCTTAATTATAAAATACATATCTTTAGAAAGTTCTTTACTTCCATGTGTTTGCACAAAACTCTCCTGGAACTATTCACTACCAGAATTAAACCGCCAACTGGGATTCGGTATAATTTCATTGAAAGAGAAAGAGAGTATAATAATTGCTAATGATTATGCATTGCTTATGTAGTACCAGGCACTATGCTTAAGAGATTTCCATAATAAGAAATCCCAGAGATTGGAAAAGAAAAAATAGACAGATGTGATCACACATATGTTTATCACCAAAATATCATATCCAGAATTAATGTGTATGTAATATATTGGCAAAATAGCTGCAATTTATCCAACAGGATATAGGTTAATAACCATAATTTAAAATGAATGCTTGAACACCAATAAGGAAGTCATTATCCCAAAATAAATTGTAAGTAGGAAAAACATAGTAACACAAATCTCCAATAAACTCATTAAACTTGGCTAATCTTACCAATTGTCAGAATAATAAAAGGGAAAACAATGTGCCATTTTCACCAAATAAGATTAGCCACATTTTTGAAGTTTGATAATACATAATATTAGTGCTAATTGAGGAAATAAGAACTTCCTGATGTTGGTAGATGGATTCTTACTCTAGTTGTTACACTGAGAGAAAAGGATATATTTTCCAGACAAATTATTTTTAAAATATAGGAAAAGTAAATAATAGGTAGAAATTTCCAGTGAAGTCAGACATTTCATGTTTTATCCATCCAAAATTCAGACACTCTAAAGAGAATTTAAACAATCAAAAAGAAAATCCAAGAGTTTTCTGTTGTTGTTGTTGTTATTATTGTTTGCTTTTAATCAGAGCAAAAAAACTGGATGAGATTGATGCCACAGCCTGCCAAGACCTGGCTGCATCTATGAGCAGAGGCAACAGAAGCTGACCCTGGTGCAAGGATCCTTTCCACCTATGTGGGAAATCAAAAGGGAGTTCCTGACTCCTGGCTTGGGCCTGGCCCAAACCTGGCTATGCAGCCATTTATGGGAGTGAAATAGCTGATGAAAGTTCTCTCTCTCTCTCTCTGTGTGTGTGTGTGTGTCTACCCTTCTCTTTCTGGTTCTGCATTTCAAACATAATTTTTAAGAAAGAATCTGTGACTTTGAGTTGTTATTACCTTTCTTAAATCGGGACTTATATAACAACAGTCACACAAAGTTTTCATGTGCAAAAAATTAGATGCAAATGAAGATGTTTATCTCAAATTTTTTATATAGCAAATGTGACATATAGGTTGATTATAATCATGAATGGGAATGGAAACTAGCAAAAAACAAAGTAATTTTGAGGTTGTTTTTAGAACATTTTTTCATTTGGTTTGGAATATATGATACAATCACAAATTGTACTCCTAAACAGAATATTTGAAGATATATAACATAGACAGCTGTATATTTATAAAATATATACACAGATGTGTATATATATTATATATAGATATATGTGTATATATACATATATAAGCCTTTAATACACTTCATTTAGCATATATTCATTTCCAATAATATTGTCTACAAAAGTCTTAAAATGTTACTGTGCTCATTTTCAAATTCTGTATTCATAGGAAAATAATGGAACTCTTTTTACAAAGGGTGGAGGTAATACAAGGAAATCAGGAACAAAACTAGACAAATTATATAATTGAATGCACTTAATCTCTCAAAATATGTTGAATTACATCTGAATTCTTAAATAAGGAATGCTCAACTAAATGTTTCACACTAAAATTAAAACTGAATTAAATTTGTTGTGCCCTAAATAATATCATAGGTGGTTGTTCATCATCACCATTTTATATATTATAAAATTGACAAACTTTTTTTAAAGCGACACCTAGGTGAATTATTGTACTACAACATCATATTTTAAATGTATATATTCTTTTTTTTAAAAGATTTATTTATTTATTTGAAAGTCAGAGTTACACACAGAGAGAGAGAGAGAGAGAGAGAGAGAGAGAGAGAGAGAGGTCTTCCATCCAATGATTCACTCTCCAGATGGCCACAATGGCCGGAGCTACTTGGATCTGAAGCCAGGAGCCAGGAGCTTCCTCCAGGCCTCCCACACGGGTGCAGGGGCCCAAGGACTTGGACCATCTTCTACTGCTTTCCCAGGCCACAGCAGAGAGCTGGATTGGAAGAGGAGCAGCCAGGACTAGAACTGTCACCCATATGGGATGCGGCACTTCAGGCCAGGGCCTTAAGACGCTGCACCACAGCACTGAACCTAAATGTGTATATTCTTTAACAGTAGTTACCATATAAACAGAGGATGTGAGTTCCAGTACAAAAAGGTTGTATTACATTTTAGATATGTGTAATTCCAAAATCAAAGTACATTGAACCACTTTTATAGAAGAGATAAATTTCAAGTGCTATCCAAAAACTAATTATTACCAAAAAATTTTTTGTAAGATTTTGTTTTTCTGAAAGTGATCAGCTTCATCATGTCATGTTCACACTGATTTAGTTGATTAAGCAAATGTTTTATTATTCATTGTATTCTATAAAATTCATCCCAGTTTGCAAATGGTATATTTTGCAGTTTTTAAATTATTACTCTATATTACAAAACTAATGGAGTTAATTGTATCCAAAAGTTAATGACTTGGTCTCCACATATTGCTTATGTATACATTTTCAGTAATATGATAGTAATTATAATCTAAGGTCTTAGTTCTTGTAGTTGTTCCCCAATTAAAGCATACTTACATAGATCCTTATGAAGGGTGATTACTTCTTCTGTGATAGCACAGAAGCTTACCAGAAGACAACTCCTGAATAAAGAATGCTGAAAATACTTTTCGCTATTTTTACATTTACCTTTCTGTAATGATTGTTTCTACTGTACATATTTTAAATACATTATAAATAGAATTCTACATTCTACTTTTAGGCAAACACAAGGTAGGGCAGAAAGCTTTTACAGTATCTGTTGATTCTCACTTGTCTTCAGCTCAAAATAATCCTCATGCCAAGGTGACATATTTTGTGTGGAATGTTCTGTTCCTTATGGTATCACACCAGCTGTTGGTCTGTCAGGAATGGGGAGCCTTTTTTTCTGTCAAGGGCCATTTGGATATTTATAACATCATTCACAGACCGTACAAAATCATCACCTTAAAGTTAGCCTGCTGCAGATTTATTGAATTTCAAGTTCCACCAGCAGTTGCCTGGGAAGGACCAGACCCAGTGATTTTGCAGGCCAATTATGTCCCACTGCTTGGATGTCCCTCACCCCTGCTCTACATTAATTGCTATCTGCTTGCTTTATTGTTTTCAACAACTTCTTGCATTGATACGCAATCTAATCCAAATAATGTCAGTTTCCTTGGCAGGAGCAAGTTGTTCCAAAACTGCCTTGAAGCAAACCGCTATGCTGTTGAGAAGTTGGTTGTATTTAGGGAAGGGAACTCTGGCCCCGCCACCCGGATCCTTTCTAAGAAAGAAGAGCTCTGTTCAGTGGTGGCTGTAGATGAATGCCACAGCCTGCTGCCAATCACAGAAGGCGAAGGAAAAGATTACCTGTAGGATAAAAATTAGAGTTTAAGTAAAAAGATAGTACAGTTATATCAGAGAAAGGAAAGGAGTAAGAAACACCAAAAACCAAATCAAAATAAAACACTTCCATAAAAGCCATAAAAACTGTAGGCAAAACAATGAGATGATTTGGTGAATAAAAGCTTTGAAAAACTTTGACACATTCCTGGGAATCAGAAAGAATGTGAATTTCTATTCCTTTTTTATTCTCCATATTCTAATTTTCTACCTATCATTTAATTTTCTTAAATTTTAATTATTGAGTTATTAATTCATCTCAAGGAAAATTTTAAAATATCTCATTTCAAGTACAGTTATTATTGATAATTTTCTTCTAGGTTATGATTCAAATTTCTTTAATAGAACTGTCCAGTTTTAAAATGGAGTTCTTTTCATATCTGCCTCTTTTTAATTATCTGAACTATTAAATAACAAATAAAATATTATTAATTTAGTTTCATCTCAATTATGTAGAACATGAGATATTCTCAAATCCAGCACTAATCAATAATAATTATTTTATTACTATAATTTATAGTTTTATAATTTGTTTAGAAATTATGGAAAAGTATTACTCATAAATTGTTTTTATTCCCAACTAAATTTTATTTTGGAAATCTTAAATATAGTAAATTCTAGAATTTTTTTAATGGAAAGCATTATTATATTTCTATTATATCTACATTATTTTTCTTTCTTGTATCTGTCAAAAAATATTTGTGCTTAAAATGTTTGGTTAGGGAAAGTACTGTTTGATCTCAACTGTGAATATAAACTATTTTTTCAGGCTAACTCAAAAATCAATATTAACAAAGTAAAGAAAGAAAAATATTTAAAAAAAGAGCTAAATCAAAATGCAGGAGCCACGGAGTCTTTCTTTCTATATAATCATGAGAATTGATGGAGAGGAAAACATTGAAATGCCAGTGACCTCTAGCCCAGGAAATATGTAAGTAAAAGTGAGACCTGCTCTTAGTGCCAATTGATATGAACTATGCATTTTTGATCCAAGAAGGGGTTAAAATTCATTGATTTCTTCTTAAAAGTTTCTTAATTTATATGAGAAGTGAAAAGTAACAAATGTTGATGACAACCTTATGCCTAATGACTAATTTCTTATATATACTTATATATGAATATGTAACATTAGTATCCATATTATTTTCACTCAGTATAATATACTTTGTTTTATTTATTTTCCATGCAGATTAACTAACTATAAAAATAAATATATCTCATTTATATATGAGCAAATTTTAGTATATGTGCTGCTGAAGCGAGCACCATATGGACAGCTTTTACACCAGGAAGCAAGACAGTAGATTATGTATTATATAATTGTATTTCATGGAAGTAACATTTTGATTAAAAAAAACAGATTTTACTGATTTCTTGGAATTGGAGAAGCCATTACAATCTGATACTTCTTCATTCACTGTGTCTCCTAATTCAATTTTAAAATTCATTTTAAATTCATATTGACATTGATATTGTTGTTGACAGTGTACTGGGTCTAGTGAACTGGTGCATAATTGTTCTTTGCTGCCAACAATAGAGAAAAGTAATCTAACAAGCATTTATAGATAACATGGATAACTTTGGGGAAGGCCAACAACCAAGCTTGAAGACAGTAATTGCCAAGAATAATACCCCAGAGAACGCTGCAGGACTACAAGCACCATTCTGTTGTTGCTGCAGTGTAGTCTACCATACCTGGTATCTTTACTGCTCCTGGATTGGGCACAGAATTCTACTGCAACAGTCGATGGCATTTTTTGTCTCTGAAAACTATTTTCCCCACCTCTGCACCAAAGTTCAATCTTCTATACAATTCTGGCTGATAGTCCAAAAATTAGGTTATGGACATCATTGCTGAAACACAAAATCACTTTCCTGTACTGTAGTTGCAAGGGAGGCTAACTAAGTATCTGGCATTTATTGTCTGTGACAGAAACTATACATGTGGGAAATTCTCCCAAACACAAGAAAAGCTTATAAATTACAGTGTTAATCAAAGAATGAAAAAGTCCATATAATATAAAAAATTTATTTGAATAAATATTCATTACAACTTTATCAGAAAAAAATATATCTTTTTATTGTTTTACTCTTAAAAATGAGAACTCACATACATGATTATATTCATTTGTAATTAGAGCATTGTAAATCAGAATATATTAAATACTGTCAACTAATAAGCATTTAGACCTATGCTACAATTGTCATATAATGAAGATAGATGTTTAACAATGATACAGGATACTGTCTGTGGATAATCTCACTTGAGGGTGTGAAATGATAGCTCAGATTAGATGTTTTGAGCTATATAATATACTCAAAAAATGTAGGTTCATGTATATGTGACTTTGTTTGCAAATAGGATCTTTGTAAGTATAATTAAGTTAAGGATCTCAGGATGAAATCATGTGTTATTGGGATTGGAATTAAATGCAACTGCTGTATTAATAAGACATAGGAGAGGTAGAATTAATAGGCACAAGAATAAGACCGTATGAATTTTCAGGCAGAGGTTGGAGTTATGCTGTCATATAAGAAGGGATGCTAGAGGTTACCCACATTTGAGAGAGGCTAGGATTTCCTCCAGAGCCTTTGGAAGGAATATGGCTATGCCAACAAGTTGATTTCAAATTTCTGTTCTCTGGAGGTATAAAAGAATGGATCTATGCTTTGAAAATTGTTTTTATTTATTTTATTTTTATTTTAAAGAGAAATTAGTCTTTTTTTAATGTGAGAGGGGATGAATAGATAGATAGATAGACAGACAGACAGATCGACAGATCTTTCACTGCTAGTTCATTCCCCAAATGTCCACAGCAGTAGTAGGCCCATGCCAGAGCCAGGAGTCCAGAGCTCCATCAAGGTTTCCCAAATGAGTGGCAGGCACTCAAGCACTTCAGCCATCACCGAATGCGTCCCAGAATGCACAACAACTGGAGCCTGGAACAAGAATCAGAATAAGGACTTGACCCAGGCTCTCCAATGTGGTGTGCTGGTGCCCCAAGTAGCATTCTAATTGCTGCACTAAATGAGTACCTTTGAATTGCATTTGTCATTCTATGAATCTGCTGTGTGTCCTGCTTCCCATGTTGGATCGTTCTCTCCTTTTTAATTCCATCCATTATTATTAGCAGACGCTAGGTCTTATTTATGTGACCCCTTAACATTTAATCCTATCTTTAGGATCAGTTATGAACTTAAACTGAACACTACTAGTAAGATGGCATTGGTACCTGTCAACTTAATGGGATTTGAAGTCCCAGGGCAAGTTTTTAGCCTTACCATCAGGGGTAAGTCCGAGGGAACGTAAGTTCTTGCATTTTTGCCACCCACATGAGAGACCATGATAGGGTTTCCTGATTCCTGGCTTTTGTCTGGCCTACATCTAGCTTTTGTGGGTGGAAGATCTGTCTTTTTGTCTCTCCCTCTCTGTCTCTCACTATGCCTTTCAAATAAATAGAGAGATATTGTTAACTTTAGGAGTTCTCAGAGGTGATGAATTCTTGCTAATCCAAGACTCAGTTTCAAGGTTATTTTCTCTGAGAAAATGTCTTTAACCATCTATTACGGTCAATTATACTTACACTTGTCAGTTCTCATGTACATTATGGTAGATATTATATATTATCTACCTTATTAAAATATAAAGCTCTGAGAAGCAGAATTTTAGTTTTTCTGCTAAATAGTACTAACATATGGAATTTACCAGATCATCATTACAGTTACGGTGTTCTGTTGCCTAAAGTAGTATAACTTCCTTTTTGCTGGAAACCAGTGATACCATTTTCTGTGGACCTCAGTTCATACTTCCTTACAATCCACTGGAATTTCTTCACATTTTAAATTCCTCTTTCCATTCAGATTTCACTGTCATGTTGTTAACACAAAAAAGATCTATTGTACTAGCCATCCAATCATTTTCCCTGTTGTTAGTTTGTTGTTGTTTTTAATTTCTCAATATGTGCATACCTCAGAAGCACACAGTTCTCATGTTTGCAGGCCTTCGATTTCTCCTCATTAGCTAGAGTAATCCCACCCCGCCCCAGTCACAGCCTGATTTTAAAGACTTTGCTACATTTGTGCTTACAATTCTGCTTTATCTCATCTCTTTATTGTTATCTTTACAATCCATTTCTGAGTATTAAGGAGCATATTATCCTTATTTTAATTTAGTGCACTTTAATGTAGAGTAGCTTAATCACCACTCATGAGCATTTCCTAGTGCTCTCCACCAAGTGTTATCAAGCTCAGCAGCATTGCCATTTAGGGCTGGATAATTCTATGTTGGAAGGAAGAGGGCTGTCCCGTGCATTGAGGGGTGTTTAACAGCATTCCTAGCCTCAACCCACTAGATGCCAGTAACTCCTCCATACTCAAGTATGGTTACTGGAAAGAATCAGAAGATGCCACCCATAAAATGTACTGCTTTGGCCTAGGAATTATTTCTGAGCTAAAGGCAGTTGACAAACATTAGCAACTGAGAAACTACAGGAGGGGGCTCCTTCTGATCTTCTGTTATCTGACTAAATTCAAGTCATATATTTCCATTTTGTGAATGAAATTTCTATTTTTAAAGAAAATTTTCATGTTTGAAGTTGTCCCAACCCCCATACCTTGAAGAGGAAAGAAGAAAACACCTCTCATCACTAGAGGTGGCCCCTAAAAGTGGCAGTTTATGAGCAGTCACACCTGCTATAAGGTTATCCCACACATTTTCTTGTCACTTTCTTACAATTTATCCTTATAGTCCAGCCCCTCTCTTCTTTGACCACCTCTCCCCCGTTCATTACCTTTGTTAAAATGGTATTTGAGGCCCTGAACATGAATCTTTTTGGATTTTTCACTTCTTTTCTGTGAAATGCCACATATACATAAAAATGTTAACATGTATAAAGC
This sequence comes from Oryctolagus cuniculus, assembly GCF_051225735.1. Taxonomy (NCBI): domain Eukaryota; kingdom Metazoa; phylum Chordata; class Mammalia; order Lagomorpha; family Leporidae; genus Oryctolagus; species Oryctolagus cuniculus. Next base: position 61,977,080 of record NC_142868.1, on the reverse strand, counting down.
TAGTACTCCTTTTCTCCTGGTAATCCTTCTTTTGTCCATTTAATTCATAGATGTTCAAATACTGGACCTGAGATAACACAGAGAAATATTTTCCTCCCCCTATACGACTAGAATCGCTTCCAGACATTGACAAATATTTCTGAAGAATCACAGCTCTAAACAACAGTGATGTTTTAAAATTGAAAGAAAAAGTTCACTATTTCTGAGCAGTTCTTAAGTATTTTATACAGATAATCACCTTTATTTATTACTGTAATACTGTGTATTATTTGGTCCTCACAGCTGAGAAGCTCAGGACATGGTATTCCATAGATGGCTAATCCTGTGTGCTTTCTATCACTCAACAGTGTGTAGAATCTGTTTGAATCACTTCTGACTTAATCACAATCTACATTGTGAGATAAATTCCTTTCTTGTTCAACTGTTGGATTTCAATTTTGTTCTTGATGGTTACTCCTCAATTCTTCCAATAGGTCATAAGTAATTTGAAGAAATGAACTATTTATTACAAAATTGGGAAATTCAGCAAAAATGGTACCTGCTCCACTTACCTAACATTATACAGCAGAAAATAGAATCCTATCAAAACCTTGCAGAGTCCTTTGTACATCATGGGCATGCTTAAGGATATGTGAAAGAAACAGCATTTTTCTTGGTTGGCAACTGCTTTCAGTTGTTTTTTTTTTCTCTTGGAATACAATTTTTTTCTAACTCCCATCCTCAGTTTTCAGTGCCTTAGTGATCCTTCAGTGAATTAACAGATGCATTTAAGAAACTCTTGTTAAAGCTTCTCACCTAAATCTCTATATATTCAGCTTCTATGTGCAAAGAAAACAATTTTTTTCTGAAATTCATGAAAATGTAAATTTTCTTAGAATAACTAAGCATAGAAATTTGAAAGAAATGATCAGATACTATGATGAAATTCCTGTTGAGTTACTCTCTTAATAGTTAGGAGATATTTAAGAGATGAATGAGAACATATTTTAAGTAAAAGTAAGGAAGTTATTTTTTCATACATTTCATCAAAGTAGCTTTGGGAAAATATACTGTGCAAGAAAAAGTCACATAATATACAAAGAAAATATGCTATTCAACCATACGTTTTCAAACTAGAATTGTTGAATGAGAGTGGAGAAAAAGATGAGGTACATTAATTAAAAAAAGGGACATAGATTAGAAACAGAGATGAAACCAAATTTTAGGCCTGAGTGAACATGAAAATGATAGTATTAAACATATGGGTGTAAAAATTAGTTTGCTTTGAAATGAGCACATTTAAATTGATTGTGAAAGTACATCAAGATTACCTTTATCTAACACGAGGATTCACATGCGTAGGAGGGTGACATTAAGAAAACAAGTCCCAAACACACAGCTCTGTCAAAGCCTGTAGTGTGTGATACAAGTATTAAAAAATGTGTGAGCACGAGGAAATGAAAATGGAAAAATATTAATTTCCTATTGTTTGAAGTATTTCATTTTTGCAATATAGAATAAAGAATTAAATGAGCTGAATTGCACTTATGGGAATTCATTAAGAACAATTTCAAATTAAAAGTTAAAAAGTCTATTTCTATCAAAAATTGTTTCTGAATCTCTTCAATTTCTGACAGTAGAGGACTTTAATTATTGTGTTGTGTCACTCACAGGAACCAGAGTATATTTCAAGATGATTGATTGCAGCTGGATTTGAGAGCAATTCTCATTTTCCCCGTTTCAGATTCCGGGCTAAATCTAGGAAACAGACACAATAGTTTGTAACAGAATATTCATCAACATAGACTAACTTAGAGTTTCATGAGTGATCAGGGAATTTACTGAACTTTCTTATTGAAAGAAATTATCTTGAATACGTCATTTGTAAAAATTAACCTATAGTGATTTCTTGAAGATTATGTGGTGATGTTTCAAAAAACAGAAAAAGGTAAAACAAATATGAGGAAGTAACTGTGGAAACCTTGAGAGGTTAAGACTTTGGAAAAGTGGGGATATGACTGACTAGGGATGAGATAACTTTGTGGGATTCTTGATATTATTTTCTTTTTTAAAAAAAGATTTATTTATTTATTTATTTGAAAGTCAGAGTTACACAGAGGGGAGTCAGAGAGAGAGAGAGAGGTCTTCCATCTGATGGTTCACTCCCCAGTTGGCCGCAATGGCCAGAGCTGCGCTGATCCGAAGCCAGGAGACAGGAGTTTCTTCCGGGTCTTCCACGTGGGTGCAGGGGCCCAAGGACTTGGGTCATCTTATACTGCTTTCCCAGGTCATAGTAGAGAGCTGGATCGGAAGAGGAGCAGCAGGGACTAGAACTAGTGCCCATATGGCTAGGGTGTTAACCCACTGTGTCACAGCGCAGGCCCTCTTGATATTATTTTCTACATTTTTTTGAAATTGAACCACTTTTCCTAATTATAAATTAGCACAATTTTAAAATACATGTACCCTGGTCATTTGGGTGATAACTCATACTTTGTCAGAAACATTTAGTCCTAAAAATAATCTAACAGTGCCATATTCTATAAGGGAATATCTTTAAATACTGAGAAAAATTATTTTTTTAAGTTCGTGTGGCTAGGATATGGTTAAACATTCATTTTTGTTGTTAATGATGAGAGCAAATATGCCCTTAGCTTTCTTATCATTATGATCATTTCCCAAAAGCACTATTACTTAACATTTAAAATTTGACTAAAGAATATGTTATACCAAATAATCTTTCACTAATGAGTGGAATAAGTTGGGCATATTTGCCTTTTACAGTGTAATATCTCTAATTCTATAAATTCAACATACTATATCAAAACTCTAAAGCATAATACATTGTTGAATCATTATGAAATGAGTTATAATGAAAACAGAGCATTTTCTCTATAATGATTTAAGAGAAAAACTTTCTCAAGTGATTGCACTAAGGACATGTAAAGGTATTTAATGCAGTTAATTCCTCCTTTCCTATGGCAAAGATTTTGGCAGAACCATTTCATGGGCTCCTTTATTCCCCCACACTCTTAAATGTCATTTTAAAATTGGCTTTCTGGATGATGCCCAAGAATTCTGAATATTTTAAAATGTTACTCAGCATAGTTCTTTAAGTTAACAGTTTGTAATTTTAAAGTCAGAATTGTATGCATTTTAAAGAATACATTCCTCATTTATAAAGCAAGGCTTAGAAGAAAACAAGAATACAATCTTGTTATCTTCATATGTCAAGAATGAAGGTTGCCTAGTTCTAAATATTGAGAGATTCAAATAAATTACTTTAATTTATAATGCATATCTTATAAGCATGCTCTGGTTTGCTGATATGGTTACTTATAAATTAAAACAAACAAGAAGTAGCAAAAAACAAACAAGTGGTCTAATAGTATGCATAGCAAGATTTGTGAACTTTTTTTCTTTCAAAACTTTTGTGCTAAGACAGCCTATAACAACATCACCATACTGATTTAATATCTCACTACAGTCACCTTAAAAATCACAAATTCAGTCAAAAATGTTTAAAAATGATTTTCTAAGTTTATAGACTCTCTTTTTTCCCTTATACGATGAATCATGAAAACAAGAACAATGTCTGGCAAAGTAGCTGGAATGTTAGAAGTGCTTAATATATAATGTGAAATGAAGGAATAGCCAAGTAAGAAAGATTAAATATATAAATATGGGTTAAAATGATTGTAAAAATGTATGTATTCATGCATACATTATCCTAAGTTTTTGATATACAACTAAATACAAACAGATTTATTATACATTATTTCTTTAGATGAGCATATTTTCTACAGGATTTTCTCTAACATCATAAAGATGGTCAATAAATAATAAATTTTAACACAGTACAGCAACATGAATTGCTAATAGGCTCTGGGGCAAAATAGTCAATAATGCTTAATTCATTTTGACCACTGACCAGCTGCATTTCATGATTAAGTTATTTAGACTAAGATTCAACTTCCTTATTACTCCAAGAGGAATAATGTACTTTCCACCCTTTATTTTGTTACACACATGTATTTGAAAAAGGCTTCCACTATGACACAGAGAATGCCCACGAAAGGTGATATCATTTATATTACTGTATTATTTAATTCACATTTAAATTTTGTGTTTTAGCAACAAATCACAAACAAAAGATTAAATTTTCTATCTTTTCCTTATTTGTTTATGAGATATTATCATGTTAAATTTAGAAGGGTATCATTTATTCTATTAACACATAACACAACATAACATAAAATTGTATCATGCAATCTACTTCCTTCATCTATTACATTAAAATAGATTATATTCAGGATTTTTAAATGACATGGTGTTACCTATAATTAAAAACTTCAAATACTTTGAAAATAAAACAAATTATTTTCATGTTTTTATTTATGACAAGACAAACATATCCTATAAAATTCTGCTGGCCCATTCCATAGACAAGGTTTGTCAAGAATTCCTTAGAGGACAATATACTAGTAAATTAGTATAGATGTTTACATATTATTTGTAATATGTAAATTATTAGTTAAACTAGGATATGAAGATTATATAATTTTCCCTTTTTCTGTATAATAAATCCATATTGTTAATATATGTCCCTTCTAAATTTTTTGATTTTATTTTACTTTATAGTAACTGGAGATTTGCAAGCCAATTTTTTACTCTCACAATTGTACCATTTTTCACATCTAGATGGTAAAACTGAAAAGAGTGTTTCTGTCTTTTCTTGAATTTTTTAATGTATAAGAATCAGTTGCAGACTAAGCATAGTGAACTATTCTAAAACCTGCTATTGCTGTTTATGAATGACCTGTTACTTTATCACTAGTCTAAAGTCAGGGTTGATAGTAATAGTATGAAAGTTGCTAAAGGCTGTAAAAATTTCCACTTGATAGAGAATGACATGATCTACAGTGCTATAAATTTCTATTTAAAATTTGCTTTTAATGATGTTTTAACATTATTGTATAAGTTAGCCCCATGCATCTAAAATTGGACCAATTGGTGAAATGTATTGGAAAAATAAATTATCATCTGTTGTCTTCTGTAAACATTATTATTTAAATATTTCTTCAAGAGCTGCTTAAATATGAGGCCAAGCAATGCAGAAGGGAAAGAGAGGGTTGGATTACTATTGTTAATACTCCTATAATGTGTTGTCTGTAAGAACTCTACTTTTACTCTAAATGTGTATATTCTGCTAAACTACAATAAATTTTCACACTTTAATGGACACACCTTGTTTAGGAAGATCTTCAGCAATCCCAGGTGCCTGAGCAAAGCATTCTCCTTATTTGCTTTCATTATACGGAGGAAATTAAGCAAAACATTTAATGGGGAAAAAAGCATATAACATTGCCTAACACATAAGAAGCAGATTCGAGATGTGTTGTAAGAAAAAGAATTTTCTTAATTTCTAGTAAAATGCATATTTGATACCCCCAAACAACCTAGTGCCATCTGCAGATGATATTCCAGGATGTTGGCCAATTGACCCACTGTATAGTTTTCCTCTGCCTTGATCTAATCATGAGGAGGTAAAAGATGAAAATTTGTTTTGCTTGTATATGTAAATTGTAATAGTTCGTAAGTTAGAAATTATGAAAATATTTTAAATAATGTTACCTAATTTTATAGGATGGACAGGTATGTAGGAAATACAGTTTACCTGTATCCCATAACAGAATACCTTTCAAAATTTAGTGTCAATTCCTGTCTCTATCTTCCTGCTAATGCAGACCTGGAAAGGAGTAGTGATAGCTTAAGTAACTGAATTCTTTCCAACCATGTGGGCGACCTGGATTGAGTTATTGGCTCCTGGTTTCGACTTAGCCCAGCTCTGGCTTTGGCAATCACTGGAGAGTGAAACAGATAGGCACTTTCTTTTTGTATGGCTTTTCGTCTCTTTAGTTAATATCTTTTCATTTTAAACTGATAACTGTTGAACAGATTTTCCAGATTTGCATAGATATTTATTAGTGTATGAGAGTAATTAAAATCATACACATATATACATATATACATATATATGGATGTATTTATAAGCCCATTGTCCATGTTCTTAAAAGAGAACCTCTGCTGGTTCCAAAAGGTAAAATGAAATAGATGATATTAACATGCAAATCTTGCTGGAAATAAAAGTCTCAGATAAACTAAGTTGGAAAAAAATATACCTGTTCCAAAAATACACTTGTTTTATGATTAAAAACCTCAGAAACCAACCTACTGTATTCAGGAATATGAAGATGCATTTTTTGTTTGCTTGATATATATTGAAAAGTTCACAAGAAATGATCTTGATTAATGGTGGATGTTCTAAGTCTGCTCCTATTTATATAACTGAGTAGACATTTGCTGAAACCTGCTTTAAAATGATTTGGACTTGGGGCTGGCACTGTGGCGCAGCTGATTAACATCCTGGCCTGAGTTGTCGGCATCCCATGTTGGCGCTGGTTCTGGTCCCGGCTGCTCCTCTTCCCATCCAGCTCTCTGCTATGGCCTGGGAAAGCAGTGGAAAATGGCCCAGGTCCTTGGGCCCCTGCACCCACGTGGGAGACCTGGAAGAAGCTCCTGGCTCCTGGCTTCAGATCGGTGCAGCTCTGGCCGTTGCGGCCAATTGGGGAGTGAACCAGCAGAGGGAAGGCCGCCCCCCCCCACTCTGTCTCTCTGTGTAACTCTGACTTTCAAATAAATAAATAAATCTTGATGCACAGTTATTCTTAAGTGTTGAAAATTAACTGAAATGTGATCCCTGTTGAACATAGGAGTGGGAATGGGAGAGGGAAGAGATGTATAATTTGGGACATGCTCAGGCTGACTTGCCCCAAGTGGTGGAGTTGGAAGCATACCAGGGGATTCCAATTCAATCCCATCGAGGTGGCATGTACCAATGCCATCTCACTGTTCCAGGTGATCAATTTCAGTTCACAGTTGGTCATGGTGGAGGGACTGGGAGTCAAAGGGAGCACATAGACAAGTCTAGTACCTGCTAACGCTAACAGATGGAGTAAATAAAGGGGAGAGTGATCCAACATGGGAAGTGAGATACTCAGCAGACTCATAGAATGGCAGATGTCCTAAATAGCACTCTGGCCTCAGAATCAGCCCTAAAGGCATTTGGAGCTGGCTGAAAAGCTCGTGAGAGTATTTCAGGCATGGAAAGCCAAGACACTCTGGCAAAAGATCTCTGTGAGTGAGATCCCAGTGGAAAGAACAGGTCATCAAAGAAGGAGGTACCTTTCTCTGAAGGGAGGAGAGAACCTCCACTTTGACTATGACCTTGTCTAAACAAGATAAGAGTCGGAGAACTCAGAGGGCTTCCATAGCCCTGGAAACTCATGACTGGAGCATAGGGAGATTACTGATGCCATAGACAGGAGTGTCAATTGGTAAAGTCAACAACAGGAGTCACTGTGCACTTACTCCTCATGTAGGATCTCTGTCCTTAATGTGCTGTACATTGAGATTTAATGCTATAACGAGTACTCAAACAATATATTTCACTTTGTGTTTCTATGGGGGTGCAAACTGTTGAAATCCTTACTTAATGCATACTAAACTGATCCTCTGTAAAAAAAAAAAAAAAGAAAAAAGAAATTATCAATTCCCAACTTGACTCTCACTGGGATTATACATGACAATAGGTCTGATCTGATTTCATCATCATTTAAAAAAAAAACATCTATTACTTTTCACTTTATGTTTCTGTGTGGGAGCAAACTGTTGAAATCCTTTCTTAATGTATACTAAGCTGATCTTCTGTATATTAAGATAATCAAAAATGAATCTTGATGTGAATGGAAGGGGAGAGGGAGTAGGAAAGGGGAGGGTTGTGGGTGGGAGGGACGGTATTGGGGGGAAGCCATTGTAATCCATAAGTCGTACTTTGGAAATTTATATTCATTAAATAAAAGTTTAAAAAAAAATTAAAAAATAAAATTATCTGGACTTCAAGCATTTCAACTGTGATCTCTGGCTTTGATTTACCAACTTAACATGAGATAAGCTAGCTATCAATTTACTGAGACAACTCTTCAACCTACCATGACTTTTCTTATTTCATTATGATTAGCTATTTACTAGGTTATTTAAAAAATATTTGCTTGAAAATATGTTAGATTCTGAGTATATATTGGTAAATAAAATATTATTCTCTGTAGGATTATCCTTTATCCTATGAATGGCCACTTATGTCAAAAATTAGTGACTATTTGAGGATTAATTTCTATCTTCTCTATTCTGTTTCCTTGGTATGTGTATTTTTATGCCAGTACTATAGATTTGTGGTATGCTTTGAAGTCATATCCTGCTTGATTTTATGTATTTATGTATGTATTTATTTATTTATAACACAGAGTTACAGAGAGACAGGAGAGAGAGAGAGAGAGAGAGAGAGAGAGATCTTCCATCTTCTAGTACTCTCCACAAATGGCCGCAATGGTCAGACCTGGGCTGATCTGAAGCCAGGAGCCTGGAACTTCTTCCAGGTCAACCACATAGGTTTAGGTGCCCAAGGACTTCGGCAATCTTCTACAGCATTCCTGGGCTCATTAGCAGGAACTGGATAGGAAGTAGAGCAGCCGGGACTCAAGCCAACATCCATATGAGATGAATTCCAAAATTTTTTAATTCTGTTAAGAATATCATTGTTTTGATAGGTATTGCATGGAATTTGTCAATTTATTTATATAGTATAGACATTTTAATGCTATTAATTCTTCCAATTCATAAGCAAGGAATATCTGTTTATAATTTCTGTATGTTCTTGATTTTTTTTTACTATTTTTTTAACTTTTATTTAATGAATATAAATTTCCAAAGTACGACTTATGGATTACAATGGCTTCCCCCCAATACCGTCCCTCCCACCCACAACCCTCCCCTTTCCTACTCCCTCTCCCCTTCCATTCACATCAAGATTCATTTTTGATTATCTTAATATACAGAAGATCAGCTTAGTATACATTAAGAAAGGATTTCAACAGTTTGCTCCCACACAGAAACATAAAGTGAAAAATAATAGATGATTTTTTAAATGATGATGAAATCAGATCAGACCTATTGTCATGTTTAATCCCAGTGAGAGTCAAGTTGGGAATTGATAATTTCTTTTTTTTTTTTTTTTACAGAAGATCAGTTTAGTATGCATTAAGTAAAGATTTCAACAGTTTGCACCCCCATAGAAACACAAAGTGAAATATATTGTTTGAGTACTCGTTATAGCATTAAATCTCAATGCACAGCACATTAAGGACAGAGATCCTACATGAGGAGTAAGTGCACAGTGACTCCTGTTGTTGACTTTACCAATTGACACTCCTGTCTATGGCATCAGTAATCTCCCTATGCTCCAGTCATGAGTTTCCAGGGCTATGGAAGCCCTCTGAGTTCTCCGACTCTTATCTTGTTTAGACAAGGTCATAGTCAAAGTGGAGGTTCTCTCCTCCCTTCAGAGAAAGGTACCTCCTTCTTTGATGACCTGTTCTTTCCACTGGGATCTCACTCACAGAGATCTTTTGCCAGAGTGTCTTGGCTTTCCATGCCTGAAATACTCTCACGAGCTTTTCAGCCAGCTCCGAATGCCTTTAGGGCTGATTCTGAGGCCAGAGTGCTATTTAGGACATCTGCCATTCTATGAGTCTGCTGAGTATCTCACTTCCCATGTTGGATCACTCTCCCCTTTATTTACTCCATCTGTTAGCGTTAGCAGGTACTAGACTTGTCTATGTGCTCCCTTTGACTCCCAGTCCCTTCACCATGACCAACTGTGAACTGAAACTGATCACCTGGAACAGTGAGATGGCATTGGTACATGCCACCTCGATGGGATTGAATTGGAATCCCCTGGTATGCTTCCAACTCCACCACTAGGGGCAAGTCAGCCTGAGCATGTCCCAAATTATACATCTCTTCCCTCTCCCATTCCCACTCCTATGTTCAACAGGGATCACATTTCAGTTAATTTTCAACACTTAAGAATAACTGTGTATTAATTACAGATCTAAACCAGTCATATTAAGTAGAACAGACAAAAAAAACTACTAAGAGGGATAATGTATTAAGTTGTTCATTAACAGTCAGGGCTATGCTGATCAAGTCACCATTTCTCATAGTGTCCATTTCACTCAGGAGGTTTCCTTTTTGGTGTTCAGTCAGTTGTCACCGATCAGGGAGAACATATGGTATTTGTCCCTTTGGGACTGGCTTACTTCACTCAGCATGATGTGTTCCAGATTCCTCCATTTTGTTGCAAATGACTGGATTTCGTTGTTTCTTACTGCGGTATAGTATTCTAAAGAGTACATATCCCATAATTTCTTTATCCAGTCTACCGTTGATGGGCATTTAGGTTGGTTCCAGGTCTTAGCTATTGTGAATTGAGCTGCAATAAACATTAGGGTGCAGACCGCTTTTTGGTTTGCCAATTTAAATTCCTTTGGGTAAATTCCAAGGAGTGGGATGGCTGGGTCGAACGTAGGGTTATCTTCAGTTTTCTGAGGAATCTCCAGACTGACTTCCATAGTGGCTTGAGAGGGAGAGACAGAGAGAAAGGTCCTCCCTCCACTGGCTCACTCCCCAAATAGACGCAACAGGAGCCAGGTGCTTCCTCCTGGTCTCCCACGTGGGTACGGGAGCCTAGGCTCCTGGGCCATCCTCCACTGCCCTCCAGGGCCACAGCAGAGAGCTGCACTGGAAGAGGAGCAGTCAAGACTAGAACCAGTGCCCACATGGGATGCTGGCACCACAGGTGGAGGATTAACCTACTGCGCTAAAGCACCAGCACCAAAAGTATGGTTTGATGTCAATGTATCTTTGTTGATATTCATTCTCAGTGATCTGTTCGTTGTTGAGAGTATGATGTTGAAGTCACTCACTAATATTATATTAAAATCTACTTCTCTCTTTAATTCTCATACTGTTGGCTGTATATATCTGGGTGGTATTGTCTTGGGTGCCTGCATATTTATAATTTCTATGTTTTATTGCTGAATCAATTCTTTTACCAATACATGACATCGTTCTTTCATTTTACAATTTTTTAATTAAAAGTTTGTTTTATCTGATATGAGTATTGCTACTCCTGCTGGTTTTTGGTTTACATTTGCCTGGTATACCTTTTTCCAACCTTTAATTTTTAGTCTACCTGTATCATTATTTGTGAGGTGAGTTGCTTGAAGGCTGTACATAATGGGGACTTGGGTTTTTATCAGTTCAGCCAAACTTAATCTTTTAACTGGGGAATTTAATCAATTCACACTCAAGATTAGTACAGTAAGAATTTTCTTTTAAAGATTTATTTATTTATTTAAAAGTCAGAGAGAGGGGAAGCAGAGAGAGAGGGAGAGAGGTCTTCCATCCGATGGTTTACTTTCCAATTTTCCGCAATGGTCGAAGCTGCATGGATCCGAAGCCAGGAGCCAGGAGCTTCTTCCAGGTCTCCCACGTGGGTGCAGGGGCCCAAGGACTTGGACCACCTTCTACTGTATTCCCAGGCCATAGCAGAGAGCTAGATTGGAAGTGGAGCAGCCAGGTCTCAAACTGGTGCCCATATGGGAATCTGGCGCTTCAGGCCAGGGTGTTAACCCACTGCACCACAGCACCGGCCCCAAGCACAATAAGAATTAACACTTGTCATTTTGTTTATTGGTGGCTGATTATTCCTGCTCCATTAGTGAATCTTGTAGTTGCATTTGTTTTCATGATGCTGCTTACTTTTGATTTAGGGTCCCCTTACAGAACTTCTTGTAATGCTGATCTGGTGGTAATGAATTCTCTGTTTTTGCTTATCTTGGAGATATCTTATTTCTCCTTCACTTCTTTAGGATAGCTTCAATAGATATTATATTTTTTGTTGTATTTTTTGTTTTTATTTTAAGACCTTAAATGTATCATCCCATGTTCTTCTGGTTTGCAGGGTTTCTGCTGAGAACCCTGCTGTTCGTCTAATTGGCTTTTCTTAATATGTTACTTGATACTTTTCTCTGTCCTTAGAATTCTCTCCTTGTCCTTAACTTTTGACAATTTGACTACAATATACCTTGGAAAATATCTTTCTTGGTTGAATCATCTTGAGATCCTGTGAGCTTCCTGTATCTCAATGCCCATGAGAAATTTTCAAATATTATTTCACTTAGCAAGTTATCAATGCCTTTTGCCTTCTGTTCTCCTCCCTATAATACACATATTTGGTTGATTAATGGAATCCCACATTTTATGTAGACTTCTTCATTCTTTTAAATTCTCTTCTGTGTCTTTTTGTTTGGGTTGTTTCAAAATTCGTGTCCTTCAGAGCAGAAATTCTTCTCTCCATTTAGTTTATTCTGTCGTTGCAGCTCTCAATATTTTTATTGAACTGATTGAAATTTTCATCTCCAAGATATTTATTTGGTCTTCTTACTGATCTCCTTGGTGAATTTTTTATTCATGTCATCCATTGATTTCATCATTTCCCTAAACTGTCTTGCATTGCATTGCACTCCAAAGATACATATTTTGGATTCTACCTGGCATTTCCCAGATTTCCTTCAGATCAGAATCCAGTTCTGGAGGATGATTATGTTCCTTTGGAGGTGTCATGCTAACTTGCTTCTTCATGTTTTCTGTGTTCCTCCATTGATGTCTGTGCATCTGCGGAAATAGTCCCTACTTTATGTTTAAATTAAATTCAGGCTATCCCTCAACTTGTTGCTTTGGCTTTGGTTCTAGGTGAGCCCAGAAGTATAAACTATGAGTAAATCATTTTTACTTTAATCAATGTAAGCTGTGTCTATATATGACACAGTAGCCTAATCTCTTGCCGTTTGTATGGGTAGAAGTGCGACTTTGTAGTGAATGTGGGATTCCTAGGACATGTATCTTCAGTCTCCAAAAAGTTCAGTGTCAGTTATACTTGGGGCTCTGATAGCCAGGGCCTTATTCTTAGTGCTAAGGACCACAAATGGGGCTGTCTCCTTGATCCACTATTAAGTCTGAGTGGTGCTGGGGCTTGTAACACCAGAATAGCTGTGGTTCTAAGAATTTGTGTTGCAGATAGGTCCTTCCTCAAGTCCTGCAGGGATACAACTGGTACTGGGGCTTAGAACACCAGTAGCCCTATTTCTAGAATTGGGGGATTTCAGCTGAACCTGATTCTATCCTATAGTTTGACCACAAGGTATACAGGAGATTTTACTCTCGTAAGTGTGGGATCAGAGAAGTACAATATTGTCAGGTTTTTTTCTAGTTCCCACTGTGTAGATTCCAATGAGTTTAAGGAAATTAGTATTGATTACTACAGCCTTGATGTCACAGGATAAAATGGGTCACTACCCAGGTCTCTCAGGTTGGGATACAGGTGTTAGGGATGGTAGTAGCCACTCTCTGAGGAATAGTGATTCAGATGGAACCTTCCAGGTAACATGAATATGATTTACTCAAAATACTCTAATATCAACATCAACAGTCCAAGTTCCACCAGGCACAGATGAAACTACCCCTAGTTCTCACCAGGTATGCAGGGGTGTTGCTGGGGCTTGTACTCAGGGTTCTCCGCACTGTAGCACCTAGTTTTAGTATATTCATTAAGAGCTACATATTCTTGGAACTGAGATAGAATATAAAAAATTGGCATGCTTTTCTTCCTGATGTTGGCCATCTTCCACTGCCTTCCATGGTGCAGCAGCAGAAAGCTGGGATCAGAGCAGCACAACTTGTTTTGAACAAACACATCCATATGGGATGTCAGTATCACAAACTGCTCTTAACCTACTGTGCCACATTATTGGCCTCAAGAAATTTAATGCTACTTTTGACATTTTAGTTCACCAAAATATCACTATTTGGCTGTCAGAAATACTGATATGAACTATCAGTAGCAGTAGATGCTCAGAAGTGGCATTCCAAAGTAGACTGTCTAATATATTCTCTAAAAAGAGAGAAAGGGGTATTTTATATGTACTACAAGAGCCTATGCAGGTAGTGTTGGCTGTGCTTAACTGAAGCTCATTTTAGAGTGTGGATGTGCATTATATTGCTTTGTTCTAGGTCATGGTTTCCATATCTAGAGGAAGTAAAAAGTCCCATTCAGCATTCAAAATTTTATCTTTATATTTATTATAATAATTACTGTGTGGTGACACATTCTGCAAATGTACCAAGAATTAACAAATACTTCTCCTGCTTTTAGATATTTAATATCTTCCCAAAATTTTGTGGTATCCCTATGTGTGTGCCCCTTTCTCAAGTAAATACTTTGGTCAAAGCTTAATAACAATGTACAAATCATCATTCATTGCTCAAATACTTTCCAAAATGCTTGTTGTCCATTTTCACATCAACCAACCAAAATCCAATGTACTTGTTTTGCTATGATAACACTATTCAATGTTATAATTATCTGTTCTAGTTCTAATGTGGTTGATGCATAAGGTACTTTAAAAAATTTAGCCAGGCTGTAACTTCCTCCACATTAAATCACATGCTATATTTAGTGTATTACAAAATCTAGATGAAATCTAAAATCCAAAGTTTTTCACTATATTGAGCATTGTTCATATAAGTTTTTTTTTTACCATTTTATAGCTCAGTATCTCTATATTTTATATCTTCTGATGATAGTAAAAAGAAAACAGATGGATTAATGCCAATGGAAAAATATGGAAATTATTAAAGCATTTTAAATTTTTAGGATATTTACTCAAGTTTTTAAATATAAAAGCTGTCTTTACCATAAATCAAGAACCTCTCAGTTCTTTTTAAGAAATTTGTTCTTGTTAGAGTCACTGAATTGGTTGGATGAAATAATCATCATGATATTAGATTCAAAATTTAGTCATCAGATTCCTTTATTTCTATCGGCTTTTGTTAATCATGGCAAGATGGAGCAAATCCTCCAGAAACATAAAAATTAGTTTGACTGCATTACAGTAGCAGTTACTGGGAATAGAGTCAGGGGCAATAATGATACCACAAGATAGGGAAAAGGGAATTGATGCATTTGTTGTTCCATCTTTTTATGAGCCTAAGTGCTAATCTTGAATGGCTTGTATTTTATTGTTTGACCTCTGCCACTAAGGCTGCTATTAAGTTTGGAGTTTTAGTTAAACATTAATTTTGTCTATTTCTAAAAATTGTTTTATTTCATTGGGCTTATGTGCTAAGTGTTGTATGTGGGACTCAGTGTTCAAAGAGCACATCACTGAACTTTCTTGGGATCAACTATGTAGAGAGCTAGAGAGTTTCATGTGGAAATGAAAGAGTGAAACTAAAGGAAGGGTGAAGAGTCAGCAAGTAGATCAAGGGTGAGAAATCTACGAAAGGGAAAGATTTGGCTAAGTGAAGATCAGCATATCCCTATTTATTATTTTTTTAAAAAAAAGAAATCTGTGAAATTTGTTTGACTTCATCTAAAAAAGAGCCAAATTAAAAATTAAAGAGATATTCACCTAGTTTGAAGCAAAGTTTATGAAAATAGTAAATTGAAATAATTATTTTTACTGAGCATTTTCAATTCTAGCTATAACTTCCTTTTTGCATATTAGAATATAATAGGTAATGGAAACTATAGTGATATCTTATTAATTTTACTACATTGATATACTTTTATGTTTATTTGGAAGCAATTTAATATTCATATTATATTTATATATGGTATGTTAAGTAACACACAAAATGAATTTAACCACATTCATCTATAATCACATTGTTTTCTTAAAGTATAAACCAGAAATTTTTTTAACCAGAATGAACTATATTTTTATTTAAAGGTAAAATTATTGCTATTTAAGTGAACGTATTGTAGATTAAAAAAATTTTGGTTGCTTTCCAATATCTAAGCAGGAAGGATTATCTTTGAATCTGACATTTAATTTCTAGGAAATAAAACTTCTTTTGAATAGGTTTCTAAATTTTCAAGACTTCAAGAAAATAGAAGCCTGATAATGATATACTAATCATTCAAAAAAGAATTGATTACAATTAAAGTATCATTTTGTGTTACCTGCAGGAGAGATTAACCCTACTATTGATTATAATCTTACAATGTTTTCAAGACTGAAAATGAACAAAAATAAAAACTTAAAAAAATTTTAATAATGTACCTATTTTGCTTCGAAATACTAGAATCCATATGAATTAATTAAATGTTCTTACTGAATAGCACTTGCTATAAAATGTATCAGTAAAGATTGCAAAAAAGATCAGAATGTAGTTACATTGAAAACAATTCTAAAACTGAAATAATTAATTCAAGAGAAATGTGAGTTAGCATGACCTCATTGTCTGCTGTTTTAACAGCTAAAACTCATTGTGCATATTGTGATCTGTGGATTATTGTATAATTTGATCTTTTCTGTGCAGAGATAGATTCTTGACTCTAGGAGAAACAAACTAGAAACATGTGTCTCAGATATTTTCAAAGTTTCAAGGAGAAAGTTCTTTTATTTTTTCAAGAAATATTTAACAGACATATAGTCTCACTCATGCACAATTGGGTACTATGTAATGTTTCTGTGTGTGTGTGTGTGTATATATATATATATATATATATATAATGTAATGTCCAATCAGGGTAAAGATATTTACTTCTTCAAACACTTATTTTATATAATAATTTTTTATAATACATATTATTTTATTTGAAAGCCAGAGAGAGAGAGAGAGATAGGATCTTCCATCTGCTGGCTCACTTCCCAGATTGCCACAGTGACCAGGACTGGGCCAGGCTGAAGTCAAGAGCTTCTTCTGCGTCCCCATGTGAGTGTCAACAGCCAAAGCAATTGGGCCATCTTCTGTTGCTTTTCCCAGGCCATTAGCAGGGAACTGGATCAGAAGTTAAGTAGCCAGGATAAGAACTGGTGCCCATATTGGATGCCAGCATTGCAGGGGGCAGTTTTACCCACTAAGCCACACCAGCCCCCAAATATTTATTTATGGTAAAGGTATGGAAAAAATAACTGTCTTTTGTAGAGAAATATACAATACATTAATAGTATCTACAGTCACCCTAGTGTGCTATGGAGCACCAGAACTTCTTACTCCTATCTATTTGTAATATAGTATTCATTAATTAAACTTCCCCCATCTCTCTTTTCACTTCCCTCTCCAGCTTCTGATAACCACCATGGTAATTTTAACTTATTTGAGATCTCCATGGTATGTGTGTGTGCATGTGTATTTTCTTAAGACTCAACATATGAGTGAGATCATGCTATATTTTTCTTTTGGTGGTAGGATTTTTTCACTTGACATAATGATTTCAAGTTCCATCCACGTTGTTTCAATGACAAGATTTCATTCTTTTTTATGACTGAGCAGTATTCCATGTGTGGATGTGCCACATTTTCTTTACATAGTGGATGCACAATATTTCCTTTTCATGGCTAATGCAGTATTGCTACAGTAAACACGGGTATACAGAAGTCTTTTTGACAGAATGATTTAATTTCCCTTGGATATAGGCCCAGTAGTGGGATTGTTGGAACATGAGAAAGTTTTATTTTCAGGTTTTTGAGGAATCTCCATACTGTTTTCCACGAGGTGAATCTAAGAATCCACAACACAGGCATGAACAGAAACAATTATGGTGTTTAAAAACCTTATTCATGTTCCTCTGGGAGTAACACACACTGCAAAACAAAAAGTTGAGTTGGATAAACTGATTTTGTAGGTATAATTTTTGCACTCATAAAAAAATAACTGAATACTAGCTGTCTTTTAAACAGCAGATAATAATTCTCTTATAGACACAATGAGGAAGATAGGTTCTTAAGTGGAGTAAAAGTTATGTGACTTAGGAGTCAGGTGTAAGATGGTAGCGTCGCAATTTAAGGAGAGCAAATTCTGAAGATAGCTGATCTTTATTCATAGATTCCATGATTATGAACATACTTACTTGCTGAAATCCATTTCTAAACCCAAATCAGTCCCCTTGGGGGTCTTGTAGAAATTCACAGACATCCAGAGTGACAACAAACCTGCCGTGTGACACTTAACAAGGCCGTGCTGTGCCTTGTTCCAGGTCTCATAATGTGATCGTGTCCTTTCAGTCTGTTTAGTTCTACATCTTCCACAGATGTATGCATGTCGTTGATTATTCTGGTGTTTGACATGGCCCCCATGCATGATGCTGATGGCTCGCCAGTGACCTAGTCTCAAGACTGGACTATGATGTGCCTTATTAATACAATATTTATTAAATAAACTTTGTTCAGGTGTGAACTGTAGTACTGTTTACTCTGAGTTGAAAATTACTGAATCAGGAATGTACCTTAAATACACTGTCTTTAAACAGAGACATATATAAGTCACCCTTGTGTATAGATTAACTGAATCAGCAACCAGAGAATTGCAGGAAACTAACTCTGTATTTGTTTTCCAAGCAATAATTTGTTATTCACTATTTCAATTTTGTGGCAATTTTATAAAATATAATTTCTGTGAATGAGAATCAATTTGATTTAGTATGTCACTTTGGTAGGCGGTCGTAAGAAGAAACCAAAGTCTAAGTTAAACATAAATTTTCTCTCCTGCATTTCTGGAGCTGGATGTCCCAGATTAAGGTATCAGTTGATTTGGTTATTCTTGAGGTCTCTGTCTTTGGCTTACTGAGGGCTGTCTTCTTGTGTGGGGTTTTCTGTGTGTCTCTTTGTGTGTCCATATTTCCCCTTTTATAAGGATATAAGTCACATTGGATTAGAGTGCAGTGTAAAAGTAATGGTCTCAACTTATACATCTCTTTAATGGCTCTATCAGCAAATTCATTTACAATTTGAAGTACTGCAAGTGAAGGTTTCAATTTTATGTACTTGGGAGGATATAATTTAGCCCATAACAATGGATTTCTATCCATTAAATTATACACAGAGACTTTTATTTTCTGTTTGAGAAAGGTCTGGCTGTATTTTTGCTATAAATGAATTATTTCAAAAAATTATTTGATTAAAACATTCCAATTACTTACTGCCTGTCCAAAAGCATCTGGATTGCTACATATTGAGAACAGAACTTTACTAATACTAATAGTTGAATTTACCTATATGTTTCTACAGAAAAATGTGAAATTAGAATACGTCCATTATAATTTTATTTCTAATTAAGTCTATTTCCTAATTTCTGTTTTGGTAGCTTTCAAGTACTCATGAGCTGGGTAAGGGCAATAAAGGGAATATTTTTTTAAAAGAAAAATACTATTTGTTATAAAAAGGGTATTCAAAATATAGTTTCTTCCTTCAAATCTTTGGGCTTTCAACCCATAAAACTCACTTTTAATAAAATGTCTCACAGACTTGGAGTAGGTTATATATTCTATAGGGAACATATTAATTATCAGGATCTTACGTGTCTCTTTCCATATCTATTGAGTTTAAATTTAGCCCAAGCAATCCCTTTAATTGTTGATTGTGAAATCATTCCCTTCCAATTGCTGTGGCCAACTATTACAGTTGTTTCAAAAGTAAGGATTAGAATCTAAACAGAATAGACTTACTTCTATTTTTTTCACAGAAACAATTATATTTGACTTGTCCTTATATGCATTTTAAAAAGTGTTTCATCTAAAAAAATTGAATACCAATTTTTACAGTTCTCAAATATTTAGAAGAGTACGAGTTACATCATACAGTGCCCAGGCTTAGATTTTCTTTTTCTGTCTAGCTATGTTATGCTCACACATTTCAACTTCTTCCTATTAAGAACCGAGAACATGCTCCCAAGGATATGCCACAAGGATTTGCTAGTTTAATTCTTGCATTGAATCCCAATCTATGTCAACTTGATTCTATAATTTTATCTCCTGGGGAGATTCTTGGGATTTAACATAGAAATAGGATAGCTCTTATTACCTAATACTCATTTCAAAGGAGCTCCTGGTTCATTCTGATATAATTTACCATGCTAGATATCCTACTGTGGATGCACTCAAAGCCTCACTAGGACATTTGCTACATACTGCACTTACTGAGAAAAGAAGCTACACCATGTAATAAGATTTTCCCTTCTTAAAAACAATATATTTATTTCACTGTTTTGGTTGTTTAATATGTCATTAGCATTGTAATTATTTTAAAATGCCTTTTAAAATAATACATTTCATATGATTTTCATTGACATAACTTTATACATACTTTGTTAAGTTGGACATTATCCAATTTTTCGTTATTTTAAGATTCTAACAAGAAAAATTTGTATTTAATATAATAAATTACTTTGGCTTAGAAATGTGAAATGATCTCATTTAAAATCTGAAAATATTGAGTCAATGAGTCAATTACAATTCTTTATTAGAGTACTTTGTAAATTTTGTATTGCTTTACAACTATTAGTCCTTTAAAAATTGTGCCAAACACAGTTTCACACACAAGAGACAATAAACAATGCTTACTGCTATTATTAAGTGGAACTTTAAAAAGCTCATATCACAGTTTCTCTGCCTTATATTCAGAGACCTCAATCTCAATTTTTAAAAAATATTTATATCAAATATTTAAGACTGAGTTTTTAAAAACTATTTTACCTCATTTAAATTTACTGCTGTAACTATGTGTATTGATGTGTGTGAATGAATTCTTTTTTTTTTTTTTTAAGATTTACTTGTTTATTCGAATGTCAGAGTTACATAGAGAGAGGAGAGGGAGAGAGAGAGAGAGAGAGAGAGAGAGAGAGAGTGGTCTTTCACCTGCTGGTTCACTCCCCAGATGGCTGCAATGGCTGGAGCTGTGCTGATCCGAAGCCAGGAGCCAGGGGCTTCTTCTGGGTCTCCCACGCAGGTGCAGGAGCCCCAAGGACTTGGGCCATGTTCTATTGCTATCCCAGGCCACAGCAGAGAGCTGGATCAGAATAGGAGCAGCCGGAACTAGAACCGGAGCCCACATGGGATGCCAGTACTTCAGGCCAGGGCGTTAACCCATTGTACCACAGCTGACCCCAAAACTGAATGGATTTCAAAAGCTTTTTGCACTGTTTTTTAAGGCTTGCTTGTTTGCTTTCTTTGAATGACAGCGTAATAATGAGAGGAAGAGACAGAGAAAGAGAGAGAGAGAGAGAGAGAGAATCTTCTGCCTGCTGGTTCACTCCCTAAATGCCTATAGTTACCAAGGCCAGGCCAGATGAATCCAGGAGCCAAGAACTCCATCTGGGTCTCCCATTTGGGTGGCAGAGACCCAAGTACTTGGGCCATCTCCTGCTGCCTTCCCAGGCATGTTCCCAGGAAACTGGATTGGAAATGAAGTAGCGCAAATTTGTACTCTGATATGGGAGCGAGTACTGTAAGCAGTGGCTTAACTCACTGCACCACAATGCCAGACCCAAACTCATTTAAATTCCATTTCCCACAAATGTTTTGAAGTGCTCTCATGTATATGTGAAGAAATTTTGCATTTATTATCTGTTGATCAGTCCTTAACATTCAGTGAAACTGTGTCACAAAACGGCTGAGTAAAAGTAATCATTAGTTCAGATCATATGATTGATGAGTAACATGTATTCTTACTGTGATCCAGAAGTACAAAAAGTGTTTCTGTGTATAATTGTGAGCTACCTGGAGTTTTCAGAGTAACAAGGAAATAGAGGTATTGTACCATAATGAACTAATCATTTAAAAGCTTTATTTATAAGATTTATTGATTTAAAAGGAAGACTTGTTTACACACACACACACACACACACACGCACACACTCAAACATGCATGCATGCACACACACACAGATCTCCATCTGCTTATTCATTCCCTTAATGACTGCAGTGGTCAGGGCTGTGCCAGGCCAAAACCAGGAGCCATGAACTCCATTGAGGTTTCCCACATGTGTGGCGGAGGCCCAAGAACTTGGGTCATCATCTGCTACTTTCCCAGGGGCATTAGCAGGGAGCTGAATCGGAAGTGGAGTAGCTGGGATTTGAACTAGTTCTCTGATACGGGATTCTGGCACTGCAAGTAGCAGCTTAACATGCTGTTCCACAACACTGCCCTCAGTTTAGCTTTTATTTCCCATTTGGCTGAACAAGAAAAGCTGGGCAGGGTACTATGTACTCCTTTTCTGATGCCTCTTCTCAGAGGCTGCTTATAAATGCATGGTATGGCCAATATTCTTCTCTGGATGTGGGCGAATGTTTCCAGGACAGCTCCTGTTATAAACTAAACATACATGATTCAGCTAGTCAGTAAATTAACTACATTATTCTGTAATGCAAACTCTAATAAGTCCTAACAGAACCAGCCATTGTGTCAGTGGTTAAGGATGTGGTCTCTTACTGGATCTGGCCTTGTGACACATTCCCACTGCTTCCTTCGATCCTTGTAAACATCTTGTCTTATGTGGGAAATTGTAGTCTTGGCATTGGTTTAAGGGTTTCTTTGACATTTTTTTAATCAGTCATTTTTTTTGTTTGTTCATTTTAGTTTTTATTAATTCAAACTTTCTCCATTTAAAAAGTAGTATAAATTATTTTTTAATTTTTATCTTTGAGACTTTCTGCTGAGTTATACTACCCCTTCATTCTCAATTAAATTCTTGATGTAAAAGTCAACATTCCTTTACATCTCTTTTGAATTTCAACAATATTCCATTATGTTAAGGTCATTTAAATTCTATGCAAATATTTACAACGTCCTTCTACTAAGAATCTATACATATCTTTCTGTTTTATTGATATTGAAACATAAAAACATCTGTTAGTCAAGCCAATGTAACTTCTATTAGTGTGCCATCATAATTTTATAATTGGAAAATAAATTTTTTTCCAAACAATTTAGAAATTCTTATATTGCATAACAAGTAAAGTGTTTTTCACCAGTTAGAAGTCAATATAGGGAAAATACATCAAAATAATATAGCATTTGGTTATATATGGTGTTTGTTAAAGAATAATATGAGTCCTACAAAGGCACAAGTTAAATGTGTGGAAGACATATATAAATTTTCACAGAAGTCAATGACTAATTGACAATACATATTAAATTGACTATGGCTAATTTTACAGGGAAATTTGTGTAGGTCCTTTCACATCGTTGTCAGAACTTTTCTTAGTTTCCATATTTAATATTTAATTTTGTCAAAGAATTTATATTGGATGATATAGTAAAATGCAGCAAACACTTTAGAATGAGTATAAAAATGACATTGGTTCCTCCCTACCCCTGCCAGTGATTCAGAAACCCATGAATCCAATTATTTAAGCTGCCCTGAGGAAAAGGAAGCCTTTGAATAACTTAGAGTGATTTCTTTGCTTCAGAAAACACTCTTTTACTCATATAAATACTTAAATCATCCTATGCCTTTAACCTTTAAAACCTTATAAAGTCAAATTATCTCAGGTTCTAAGACTCTTTGATTTTATAAATTCACAGGAAAGATGTGTCAATGCCCAGTACCACAAAAAATGTTGGCATTAGTTTAAAAAGGTTAAATAAGTTTTTTTTTTTTTTCTCTGAGAGCTTAGAGGTGTAGTGTTTTAACATTTAGGGTCTCTGCAAGTGAGATATTCAAGAGACTGTTAAGGATTCCGTGACATTCTATATAAAAGAGAATTGGGGTGACATTCTTTATAAAAGAGAATTGGGGAGACCAGCGCTGCAGCTCAATAGGCTTATCCTCCGCCTGCGGGGCCAGCACCCTGGGTTCTAGTCCTGATCGGGGAGCCGGATTCTGTCCCAGTCGCTCCTCTTCCTGTCCAGCTCTCTGCTGTGGCCCAGGAGTGCAGTGGAGGATGGCCCAAGTGCTTGGGCCCTGCATCCGCATGGGAGACAAGGAGAAACACCTGGCTCCTGGCTTCAGATCAGCGCGGTGCGCCAGCCGCAGCAGCCATTGGGGTTTGAACCAATGGAAAAAGGAAGACCTTTCTCTCTGTCTCTCTCTCTCTCCCTGTCCACTCTGTCAAAAAAAAAAAAAAAATTGAGGCACACTTTCAATTTCATTGAGTTTGACCTATTTTTATTTCAATATATTATCACTTTTGTCATTTTGAAAGATGTGCATTCAAGACCCTAAGGTTGGTTTTGTCAATGTTTGTTTATTTGCTTTAGTTAAGATATTTCTGGGGCCAGCGCTGTGGTTCAATTGGTTAATCCTCCACCTGCGGCACCAACATCCCATATGGACACCGGTTCTAGTCCCGGTTGCTCCTCTTCCAGTCCAGCTCTCTGCTGTGGCCCGGGAAGGCAGTGGAGGATGGCCCAGGTGCTTGGGGCCCTGCACCCACATGGGTGACCAGGAAGAAGCAAAGCACCTGGCTCCTGGCTTCGGATCGGTGCAACACCGGCTGTGGTGGCCATTTGGGGAGTGAGCCAATGGAAGGAAGACCTCTCTCTCTCTCTCTTAAAAAAAAAAAAAAAAAGATAATTCTAATGGATGTATATCATTACTACTAAAATACTCTGTAAAATGATATTAATAGTGTCTAATTCATGGTTTTGTGAAATTTAGAGTACTAAAATTAAAAACTATTTAAAACAGTGCCTAGCCAAAGAAAGTAATTTCTATGTAGAATTAGTTTAATCATCATCACCATCAACACTTTTATTAATTTTGTTCTTATATTTTGAATATCAGCATATAAAATAAGATGAAATTAATGAACTTCCATCATTTTTCTTCATTACAGTATTCTTAGCATATCCGCTCCTTCCCCTAACTACTCCCTCCCTTCATGCATCTAATCCTGTTTACCACTTGCTACTATCTAATGAAATTAGAAATTAGGAAAAACATTTGAGATAAAATATATCTCTGTTTACATGCGTTCATAGTATTTATTTTTCTTCTGAACATCATTTTTCTTTTAGTTATGTCTGGAAGACATCTACTGTGTCCAGACTTCAATAGAATCTAATCCATCACAGTCAAAGATAGACCCTCTTGTGTCTATCACTCACAGACGTATTTGGAGACTGGTTTGGATGAGATCAATAATTCCTCCCTTTGGACAACTATAAGTTTCAGAGAAATCTGAAAATAAATAAGAATAAATATAAATTGAATTGTGACACATACTAACAAGTCCATCAAATTTATAGTGACATGTCTTTTTCAGATTTACCAGTTTTATTTGTTTTCTTATTGTTGATGTCTACCTTTGGTTACTGTTCTAAAGTATGCAATATAGACCTTGTCATTCACATGGTTATTTTGTCACTCTTTCATTTATTTTTTACCTGTTTATTCATGAAACAAATATTAAGTCCAGATATCCTTATGGTTATTGTTCATGCAAATAACAAAAAAAGAAACATTAAGAAAGAGAGTTTCTAAAGGATAATGGCGTATATTTTGAATACCAGAGCACTGCAAATGGAATAGCAGAGTGTCACAATGGAATATGCATGCCATAATAAACTATTGGCATATTCGAAGTAATTGGGACAATGGAAAAGTTTTAAAGATATAAGTGAGGAGCATTATGTCGAACATTTTGAAATAGTAATTTTGCCCACAATGATTAAAAATCAGGTTTATGTCAGTCCAAATTTGAACAAATAACTGACAAGCAAACATTCTTGTGGTATTATGTTTTTGTATAAGGTTTTGGGGTACTTTGTGTAATGTAGTTTTGGCCTATTCTTTTGTAATTGTCAATATCAGGCACTTGTATGTAAGATTTTTCTCTTTGTAGCCCTCCAAACTGATTTACTTATTTTTTATTGAGGTCGACATTGGCAACTCCATTTTGACTCTGAAAACTTTCATATTTCTTTCAGATTAACTCAGTCTATTCATGATTCTGGAAGAAAATACCGTAGACTGGGTGGATCACAAATAACAGTTCTGTGTACCAGAAAGTCCTGGATGAAGGCAAAGACAGATGTGGCATCTAGTGAGGGTTGCTTCCTGATGTCTTCTACTGTTTCCTCACATGGTGGGCATGGCAAGGGAGCTCACTGCCGTCTCGTTTATTGTTCCATGCATGAAGACTTTATTCTCATCATCTTCCAAAATTCCACATCCAAATACCATCAAACTGAGGAGTTAGATTTCAAAATATTAATTTTGAGTGAACATAAAACTTATCCATAGCATTTTGTTTAGCTTTTGTGGAAAAATACTAAAAATATGGGCACAAATAAACACAAAAGTAAGTTCTACACAAAACTACAAAAGCAGTTGTTTACCTTCTCCACTGAGCCCAACAAAGTATTTATTAAATATTTACTACAACAGCATTTTCTTTTATCTTTAAATTTCATTTTCAATTTTAATTAATTTTAACAGATTCTATGTGATTTATATGTACAAGAACATAATGATATTCCCTCACTCCCTCTATCCTTCTTACTCTCTTTCCTTCACCATTTTTTTTAATTTTTGAGATAACAAATTTTAATTTCACATTACAGTAAAAAGGCCTAATACTTTTCTAACTTTAAAGTAATCCAGTATTTAAAAAAGTCTGCGGAAATTACTTTATTCGATTAGCTTTGTGTTTCATTCATGCTCTCTTACATCCAAGTGAGATAAAGCTACTTTCCTTTTTTAAATTTTGGTTTCATATTTGAATATTTCCTTTCTTATTTGCTTCTGGCTGTACCTTATTGTATATTCCATTACATGACACTCTCAGGCAGTGTTCTATGTGATAGATGAGGTTGTAAGAGCATTCATTTATATACTTTCATGTGTATATGTCTGTGTGCATGCATGCACATAGAAGAAAACTTCAAAAATTTGTGGAAAGAGGGAATTAAAAATAAGCTTATTTTGATTCAAAAATTTTAAATTAATGTATAGTATTTTCATAATGTGCATTTTCCATGAAGTTTTTGAAAACATAGGCATAGATTTCAAAGATTTTGTGATAAAATAAAATTATCATTTATTTCCATTTTCATGAACTTTTTAAAGTTCCTAGGAGAATTTTGCAGAAGAAATATCGTGCATAACAAACTAACAGAAAAGTGACATTTGTTTCTCCCCCATCTATGTACAAATGCTAATGTTAATATTTTTCCATCCCCTGTTAAACCTCTTCAACAATGCATCCATGGTCACAACCTCTGTGTGATTACCAGCTGTGCTTTTCTTAAGTAGACTTTTTGCCTACTTATAGAACTTGTTGTAACTCTGAACTTTTGATTTTAAAAGTTCTATTATCACTGACTCCTAGTCTTTCTGTCAAACCATTCAAGTATGCCCAGCAGCAAAACATCTCATAAATTCTATCTCCAAAATATCTCAGATATCAGAAATACTATTATGCATTCACCAAACACATTTTATTCTTCTCTGAATACACAGTGAGGCTAAATTCTCCAGGTACTCATCATACTACATTACCACGAGACCATAAGAATGAACTCTGCTGATAGAACATGGATGGGAGTGATGGTTCTATCTCCATGCTTGACTTCTACAATCACTCACACACATTTTACTTCAAGTCTCTGGTAGAATAGAAATACTGTGAGTCCCAAAAATGGAAACAGCATAAAATGTTTAGCTGTTTATAGGAGCTCTCCAGAATCCCTCTCTGAGCGGAAATAGTCCTTGGAATAAGAAATAAACTTTTAGTGTATTAAGGCACTAAGATTCGAGTGCTACCTATTATAACAGCTAATGTTTACACTGGATAATGTACCTTGAAATGGTACTGCTGGAACAAAACTAGATTTTTGACATTGGCTTTGCCAAGAAGTAACCGGTAAATGAAAACACATATTAAAGATCGAAAACATGGTAATAGTCAACAGCAAAATGTTTAATAAAACTGTCAACCCCAGAACATGAGAGGAAGACCATGTGCCTACTGACTAGCATCTCCAGTGCAGAGCTAGGAAGACAGAATCTTAAAAGTATGTTTATTTTTTGGTCATTATTGACTTTATTTGTAAACAAAGAGATGAGCGTGGGGAACAATTTAGCAAGTTTCCAAGCAGAAACATAAAGGAATAGTAAGTTCAAAGACCCAAAGTATTACATAGTTGGAAATTACGAAACATGGAAAATTTTGTAAGTTAGTTGTAATTCAAATTATACTTTAGTAAATAGTGCCCAGAAAAGACTTTTCCTTATTTTTTCATATAATCTTAGGGTAGTTATTATTTGGTAGAAAAGAGAAAGAGAGTGAGTTTTGACCATGAGCAAACAGAATTAAACCCGATTAGAAAAAAATCTGAGAAAGGACCTGGTGAGTGATGGCTTGCAAATGGAATTGACAGAAGTGGAGTAAGTCATATGTTTATTCCATTTGAAGAAATTATACTGACAAGGAAACCATGGTGCTAAAGTAAAAAAAAAAAAAAAGTTACTATTCAGGGTTAAAATCAGTATTTGTTTCTACCTCTTTGTCTGTCCAGAATTGATTTTGAAAGCTTTGAGGCTTTGTAAGGAGGACGTATTCCCTAACACTGGTTTCTCTGTGACCATGAAAGTAATACTGAAAATGAATAAATCTGTGGACAGAGGAGAAAAAGACTACTGAGGAAATTATCAAGAGTTCGCTCCAATATAAAGATTCAGGATTTATTCAGAGCCTCTTTCTGCATCCACTACAAAAGGAAACTCATGGAAGAACCGTGGTGCACCTTTCAGAGGCGAATCATGTTGAAACATTGACTTGAAAACTGATTTAGCAATCTTCCCAAAGAAAATTATCTTTGTTGCAAGTGCTGGAGATAGTTGGGGACTGTTTGTTAATAGTAGTGGATGATGTGTTATCCAATCCAGATCCCTCTTCCAGAGTATTTGTTGCTGAAAGCCTCAGACCCATCCCTGCGAATGAGCTGACTTCTGCCCAAGAAGCTGCCTTACCCGTTTCTTTCACACAGCAGCTGATATCCTATGATTGTTCAATTCAAGGGTAAAAAAAAATCCCAGTTTCTTTTAATTTGAGAAACTGAAGTTTCATATCACGTATGAAATTGCTGAGGCCCCTTTAGCGATTGCCTTGTGATCCAAATCCTTTTTCCCTTTGCCCAATTCTGTTTCAATTCATTCCTTAGAGCTGTGCATTCCCAAATATATATATCCCCCAAATCTAGCTGACTATGAATTTTTATCTCAAAGTTTCCTTTGAGAAATTGCCCTAAGACAGGCTCATAATTTTTACTCTAACTTACCCTTAGATTTTTGTTTAGTTAATACATATCTCAAACTATTATCATATCTACTGCCACTACCCTAGTCCAAGCTACCATAATCGGTTAGCATGTAATATTTTGATTTGTTCTTTATTGTCCATTCTTACCCCTCTCAAATAATTTTTCTTCAGAAAACAACTTTTGCTCAGAAGAAAAGTGATAATCTCATGTGAATCATGTGGTGATTTTTTTGCCATTTAAAATCAAGAAAATTTTACACTTCTTGAAATGAAATCCAAACTCTTTTTCATTGTCTAAATAATGAAGTATGATGTAGCCCGAGTCTACCTATTTAATCCTGTCTACTTATTGTTTGCACTGTTTTGCTCCAACCATATTGAATTGTCTTTATGTTCTTAGACTCACAGTGTGTTTTTTCCAATTTCAAATGTTTTCATCATCACTCAAGAGGAAGAGTATTTCTCCTTTCCCACTGTATTACACTTTTGGTTTCTTTCTTTTCAACCTTACCAAAGAGATAGATGAGAGCTTCACCTAAATTGTATTCTCTTCCCTGGTTTTCTATCTATCTCCTTGTTTATTTATTCATTGCTTTTATTTTCCCCTTTAATAGTCACGAAACCCAGGGGAGAAAAGTGGATAAATGAAACGTGTGGAGATAATAAGTGAATAAATGAAAAGGAAGATAAAATGTTGGAGAAGAAACATAAGATGTAGACAAGATAAACTAATCTTAAAGAAATAGGTGAGGGGGCCGGCACTGTGGCACAGCGGGTTAAAGCCCTGGCCTGAAGCGCCGGCATCCCATATAGGCACCGGTTCTAGTCCCAGCTGCTCGTCTTCCGATCTAGCTCTCTGCTATGGCCTGGGAATGTAGTAGAACATGGCCCAAGTCCTTGGGCCCCTGCACCTGCGTGGGAGACTCAGAAGAAGCCCCTGGGTCCTGGCTTCAGATTTGTGCAGCTCCGGACTCTGCGGCCAATTGGGGAGTGAACCATCGGATGGAAGACCTCTCTCTCTCTCTCTCTCTCTCTCTGCCTCTCCTCTCTCTGTGTAACTCTTACTTTCAAATAAATAAATAAATCTTGTTAAAAAAGAATTAGGTGAATAGATATTGGCAAAGAAAACAGAAAAATGAGCATTGGAATTTGGAGAAAAAAGTTAACTATGGGATATGTTGGAACCAAAAAAATATATCTTAAATAGGAAAAAGTTTAGTGATCAAACAAGCCTACACTGAGTTTTATAAACGGTGAAGTACTAATTTAGTGATATGGAGGTGAGGGAATTCAGTGTGAGCAGCTTTGGTGAAGAAGTGGAGATGAAAGCCAATAAGGAATATTAAGGAATCATTTGAAGACAAGTGAGGCAACACATCTAATAAATAAAATATATTCAATAAATGTTATAACTGGAGAGGGACTTTAGAGAAGGAGGGAGAGAGAAATCTTCTATCTGCTGGTTCACTCTCCAAATGCCCACAACAGGCAGGGATGGGACATACTGAAGCCAGTAGGCTGAAACCCCATCTGGGTCTCCCATGTGGGTGACAGGAACCAGAGATTTTGTACTTGAGTTATCATTTGCTGACTCCCAGAGTGCATGTTAGTTGGAAGGAAGCAGAAGAGCCATATTGCAAACAAGATACTCAGAAATAGGTTGTGGGTATCCAAAGCATTTGACGTCTGTGTCAAATGCTCATTCCTGAACATTTGTTTTATACAACTTAACTGGGGAGTTCTCACAAAAAAGGAGAAACTGAAGTAGAAGAGGTTGTATTTATAGAAAATAGAGCTCCCATATAACTCATACAACCCATGAACTCAATACCATCAAAATATATGGATATGTGAGCTTTCTTTTAGAACAGGTTATGATAATACACATAACACTGTTTTACACTTCCTGTTATAGTTATTGTAAAGTAATGACTCTCTGTTTCTTCTTTCTATCTTTTTGCATATGTACGTATTTATATATCTATATATAAATATTTTCTCATGAATTTTTATTTATAAAATATCTCATTTTCTGAATAATTGTAGTTATAAGATGATTCCTTACATTTTGTTTCTTTCTTATATTGCATTTAATAACATGGTGTCCTGGAATGAAAGAGTCAAAAAAACATAGAATGTATTATCTAGACTACTGCTATCTGACCAGATATGAAGACTTGTAAGTAACTTCAAGTAGAAGAAATGTTTTCAAAGACAACCATGGAAAGATTGTCTTTACTTATATTATAAAATCTTTTTTATGGCTTGGACAAGTTTTGTAGATAAGAAAGATTAGCTTTAGGTTAAGATAATTTTCTATTGAAATTTTGAATTCTGTTACTAAAAGGAATAAAGGAAAGAAAATAGAAAAAGTATTGAGGCAAGTGAAGGGAGTAAGAACAGGGAACAAAGTATGAGGGAGGATAAGAGAAATGGAGAGATAAATGAGCAGAAAAGAAGAATAAAGGGACAAGGAAAGATGAGAGAAAGCAAAGGAAAAAGAGGCAAA
Source organism: Oryctolagus cuniculus (assembly GCF_051225735.1). NCBI lineage: Eukaryota > Metazoa > Chordata > Mammalia > Lagomorpha > Leporidae > Oryctolagus > Oryctolagus cuniculus. The sequence goes on along the minus strand of NC_142868.1, from coordinate 61,945,584 downwards.
GGGGATGTAGAGGGAGGAAGGAACAGAAAGAGAGAGAGAGAGAGAGAGAATCTCAATTCTTTACTAACCCTCTTCTTCATAGAACTTTCTATAACTAAATTATGAAAAATAGTCCTCAAGTTATTCTGGGCCCCACCGTACATTACCATGCCTATCTTTTAAGTTCCATAGTGCTAACACAGTATTATTTGTATGGTATAAAATGTTTTCCATTAAATTTATAGTTTACATATAATGTGTAAAATAAATTAGAGAATAAAACATCGTATGTTAAAGGCTAATTGAAAATCTTCTATTATGTTGGGGGAGGGGCAGGAACCTGAAAAGATGGGTATGATACCCTATATATAACTGGAGGAAATAGCAACAATTTCTTGTACTGAGAAAAACTGAATACTTAGGCCATTTGTGAGCCCAGGGACAGAGGATTCAAACTGACATTGATAAAGGAGACAAAAATCATTGTGGTGAGTGAAGCATGTGTGTTGAGGTAATAAATGGTGCCCTAGCTTAATTCTGTCTTATCAAGAGTCCACTGATAGAACACTAATGCCTAAGCCAGCACATGTTCCTAATCTGAAAGTGAAAAACGTGTGTTTACATACTTAGCATTTGGAGTCACACTTATAAAAGGGTCTCTGATATTTTAATAAGAAAGGGTAGCAAAATATTCTGAAATCACTCTGTAACTAACACTGCATGTAAATAAAAATCATAGTTTGTGTGTGTGTGTGTGTGTGTGTGTAATGAAACATGTCACTAGCAGAGATTAATGCTACCAATAAAGATCCAGGATGCATGCATGAGTCAGTAATCCTCTCATAAATTTCTTTGGTGCACAAATTAGATATCAGAAGAATTCAGATAGATCAGAAAATGATTATAGATTACCCTAAATGGAACCAAATAGTAGTCCTAACTGCAGGTACCATAACGTTACACAAGAGTGCATGGAAAATTGAAATAGAAAAGTAATATTATTCTGTGCAGAAAGGCATTGAAATCTAGATAGATTTTTTTCCAAGTGGGCATATTCCACAAACTTTTTGAAGCACCATTGTTTTATATCATTGCTAAAGTAGAGAAGCAGGATCTCAGGTACATGGTTTATGATCTTTGACTAAGTAAATACATTCTTTTCTGTTCCAAGGAGAACACTCTCAGAAAGTTAGCATTCATGTATAATGAACAATGACATGTGTTCAAAGAATTTCCCCCAGGGCTGTGTCGGTGCTCCTGCACTCTGTCATGATAGAGCCTGAAGAGCCCGGGCCCTCTGACAGTCACACAGTGCTTTACCTTGATTCATGACATTGATGACATGGTCACGTAGGATGGACGAGATATGATTTCTTCTATACTGTAGGATCAATAAAACACACACACTGCAGAGGATGGGAGAGACACCTGGTGAAGATTCAGGATGTGACACTTAAGTAAATTTTGGAACTACGGGTCAGGAGTACAGCAGAACGTTCCTTCCTAAGTCAGGTTGCTGCCTCTTGCATATACTACATGGAAAGAAGCACATGTCTCACAGGTAATATGGGACCTGAAGACACACAGACAAAGAAAAAGAAATACACTTTTAATAGAACCATTTTAAAAGCTATCTCATTCTATAACATCCACCAAAACATAATGATAGTCATTTTATTAAAAAAAAATTAAAAATGCAATACATGAAGAATGCTCATGCAGTTATGCTGATTACTGTGTATAATATAAAGGCATTTGGAAGTGGTAAAGGTCTTAGTCTTTTTAGTTGCAAGTTCCATAAGATCAGTTTCTCACTGATAGAAAGGAAACTGGCACCATCAACAGAAGCAAAAAACAGAGGCAGGGGTGGATCCTGCCCAGTTTACCTTTATAAATAGTTTACCTTTATAAATAGTTTGAATGTTATCGTTGCTATTTAATCTGACAGTCCTATTAAAATACATCTCAGAGTTGGCAGTTCCTGAACAATTCTAATTTGTTCTTCATCTGAGATTAATTTGACTTTCATTTCTTTCCTGACTTCATTCAAACTTTTTTGTGTGTTTTCCTGTTTTCATTTTGATAGATTCCTGTTCTAGATGTCTATGTGTTTCATTTTATGTAATTCTTGGTTGTTCATGTCCATATGCTTATTTGAGAATATATTATCTGTTTGGGATGTTGTGTTAAACTTTCTTTTGTCCTTGTTTCATCCTTTTAGGATATAGAGGGCATCATTTTATATCAATTAAAATGCTACAATTTGTGTTTCCTGTTTTTTTTTTTTTTTACATTGGTGTTGTATTCATTTTTTACTTCTTTTCTTTTTAAGATTATTTAATTAGCTACTTATTTGAAAGGGAAGAAGAGAGAGCACACACGAAAAACGCCATCTGCTGGTTCACCCCTTACATGCTCACAGCATCCAGGGCTGGGCTAGACTGAAGCCAAGAGCACAGAACTCAGTCAGGGTCTGCCATGGTGGGGCAGGCATCCAAGTCCTTGAGCTGACTCCCAGGGTGTGCATTATCAGGAGGCTGAACTGGAAGTGGAGCCAGGGCTTAAACCTAGGCACTCCTGTAAAGGGTGCTTGCATTCCAAGTGACATCTTAACTCCGGAGCCAAACACCTGCCCTTACTTCTTTTCTTTAACTGCCATGTGTTCAGGGAGCAGCCTTCTCTAGCTACCTCTGACTCACAAGCTGTGTTTCATCAAGGCTGTCACTTCCATCCCCCTCATATTCAAACTGCTACCCTGTAATTAGTGTGGGGAACTACATGTCCCAGATCTGCCTGGAAAGTGTTTATGCCTAGCATTAAACTTGTGAGGCATTCCTTTGTCTGGACTCTGTCTCTGTCATTAATTTTCTTCCCCTGTTTCTCTGGGCATCCATTCAACCTCCCCTTGCCCTTCTCTGTACACCTATGGGCTTGCAGTGGCAGTGAGAGCTCTGTTGGAATTTAGAATTTATTTCACTACTTACAGATAATTTGAACTTTGTGCTGTTCTCAGTCTCCTAGTAATTTTGAAGGCATGGGTCATGCATTGGTTTATTACTACTCCTTATTGCATTTATGGTCTTTTGGGAGGACATGTGAAGAAATTTGGATTCTTGTGGTTACCATCATCATCTGGTTCTGAAGCTTGCTGATTTTATATTACTTTGCTAGATAGATTGTCTTGTAATAAGTTGCCTTTTCCTTCATTTTTTTCCCTTCACTATTATGGCCTTAGAATTCTCTTATTTGTAGATCTGAACTCTTTATCTGCTAAAATACTGACCAGTTGTTTCTCAGTTGCTGCTACTGTACTTCAGCAATCTCTGTCCTTTTCTATTTTGATTCTGTTTATTATGACTCATGCATTCATTACTAAATAATATATGACTTAGAAGTAACTTTTTGGGATCTAATTCCTTTGCAGTGTAATAAAGACAAAAATGTAAAATTTATCTTATTTTTGGCATCCATTACAGAGCCAAAAGTCACTAGTTTTCCTGACTAAATTGCTTGGAAAGTATTTAGTTTCAAAATACAATATAATTTAAAGGCACTCTATTTTCTTTGGATTTCATCTTTGAATTGAAACTTTATTATTAGTTAAAATATTGTTAGTGATTCTACTTCTTTTTGATCCTCATTTTGTTGTTTAATGTAGATTTATTATTGCATAAAAGGAAATGAGATAAAATTTTGTTTGTATACAGATTTTTTTTTGGGTCTAGTTGTGAAATCCTTTTTCCATTGAAACTGCTTGATCATTTGAAAAGAGTACTTGAAGTTAGGTTACATTTCTTAAATAATGCTTAAATTTTAAATATGCATTCATTCAATATTGTTGGGGTAAATTCTATACTATCAAAATTCCATTAGGCTACAGATAAGTGGGAAGGTATTTATTTGCTTCTCCTTTCATCCATAAAACAGGCATTTACTGAGTATCCACCGAGGCACAGCAGCTGTGAGCATGGGTTGAGTGTACAGTTGTAAGTTAAATCCAACATCTTCCGAGAGCTTGTGTTCTTCACAAACTAGAGGATAAGGCAGCCTCCTTCCATAATCACAGTAACCAACCATGATAAATATAAAAGGAAGTAACAGAACAACCCTCTGAGGCATCCCTGGAGATAAGATACTTGAGCACATATCTTATCTGTGAAAGCTGAAGGTGGGTGTACTGCTGAACATCCTGGGAAGAAGTAACAGGAGAAAAAGAAGTGTGCTCTAAGAACTAAAAGAGAGATTTGTCTAAGCAGAATGAGGAAATTATGAAGAAAAATACTGCAGATAAGGCTGGAGAGATACTTGGAGGTTAGATCAAGCAAGGTTTCTTTTGCAGCTCATGTTAAGGATTTTGGACTTTATTATAGGAAAACAAGAGAACTGTCTGAAGCCCTTAAGTAAGAAAATAGTCCAATGTTGTATTTCCAGAATGCTTTTCTTACAAAATACTTCTTCAACTACCACTGTTCGCTACATTTGAATTTTTAAAAAATGCAAATACCATCCAAGTGTAAGTAATAGTATTTAGAAATATCAAATAGGAAAATAAATAAGTAAAATCAGGAAAACCAAATGGCAATGTGCCAATGAGAAGGCATGTCTGGCAGCCATGAAAACATAAACAGCTCATACTAATAGAATGGATTAAGAGATAAGAAAAATGAGCAAAGAAAATGGTTTAAGAGATGAATACAATAGATTTCAGCTGATTGACATTGGGGGATGTTCATAGCTGTGGGTAACAGTGGAGGATTGAGTGAGACACAAGACTCCAACTCAGTCTACTTGTTGGCATCTAACATTTATTGGAATGAAAAGACTGGGAATAACTGGGCAGATGCATAGTACAAGTACCAAGGGGGAGTTGAGTAATGGAAGCTTAGAGAAAAAAGTATTTCCAGATTGAAATGTTAATCATAATACTTTAGGGTCCTTTTAAGAAACTTGATTTCAAATTAAGTTTTAGATGACCTTAATGAATTATTCCTAGTTATACAGTGTTGTAATATTTTTGTTACATATGAGTTTATGTGTTGGTGTGTGAAAAATCATAGTGAAGTATCCAGATGTTGAAATTCTTCTGTATATAGTTTACTGTAAATATTTCATAATATTATAAATGAAATGTATTAAATGAATGGCATAATTAACTGTACCCAATACTACTGTGAGTCTTGGTTAGGAGATGATCAAAATTGTTTCTTGACCTCACAGTAAAGAGATAAAAATCTGTTTTGATGGAGTCATAAGAGAGAAAGCCATTGGAGTCAGATAAAAGATGAAAAGAAAAAAGGCGATTGAAAATGGCAAGTAGAGAAGGACTCTCAATAAGACTCTCAGGTCTGAAGAAGAAAGAAAAAGTTTTCTGTTTGTTTTGTTGTGCTTTTAATTCGAAATAAAATTGGAGTATCTTTAAAAGCTATGGAAGTGACCTGGCTGGGAAGGAGGATAATGCTTACTTAATAATGTAGCCAGTTTATTGAAAAACCCATTGGAACACACACATTAAATAATTTCGTTTCGCTCTGGAACTGCTTTCTAAAATCTAGATTTCCCACTGGGTTGTTTGTTACTTACTGACAGCTTCCTCGGATTCCATCAATGTCCTGCCATGTTCAATTACTATTATCACTCAGTTCTATTAATTTCCAAAACTTCAATCGCAAACTTGGCAAATCTCTGGCCCCTTCCTAATCCCCTTCCAAACTTCATCTGTGGGACTGGCTATTGCCTACAGGTGATATGGGAGAAGAATCCACAATGGATGCCTTCTTCCTCTACTTTTCTAGCTCTGTTGTTGCTTGTAGCAAAAGGTTGGTGGAGTGGGGGAATTTATGATCCAAATGTTCTCTTACATTACTGTACTGCTGGTAGTCAGACATGCCTTGCCTCAAGCTAGTTCAACCATATTTCTGTGTAGTGATGGCAGATTGGGCTAATGTGGTAGTCTTCACTTAGACTGGGTCTGCATCCTTTAGGAGAGATGCTCAGCTTTCCCCTTCTCCCTTACTATTGAAGATACCCAGATAACACTGCTCATGACCCCGTTACCTGCCAAAGATAGGCCTTCAGCACCCTCTAGGATTGGGCTTTTCATCTTTTGGATCCAGAACCACCTGAAAATACCCATTATTCTAGCCTACGAAGCTGGAAGAAACTCTAAAGTCTTCTTCCACACCCTAAAGCACTTCAGAGAATAGACTTGGTGGAAGGATTGCTTCTTGCCAGACATACAATGTCCTGAGGACTTAGAGCACGTCTGGCATTTATGCTACAGGACTTCCTGCACTCAGAAACCTCTACGAAAATGGAAATCATCCATATATTTAACACTCTCTCAAAGCTCGGGGATACACTGGAACATTTCCTAAAATTTTCTTATATCCAGTTCTGAAAAAATAAGCTGCCCTATATTCTGAGCCACCCAGAACACCTTCCCAAGAACTCTCTGAGCACACTTTGCTCCAACAGGGGCACTAAGGGTGGGCACCTACATCCAGTTATTCAGCAAGCACCCAGGTGTAGAATAAAATTTAGGTCCAGTGTTCTACCAGTGGCACGGCAGATTTGCAACACCCATCAGTTGGTTTCTGGATGAAGTGAACATCTCTCCATCATCTCAAAAGCAAGACTGCAATGGTCTCCTTCACTGAAGAAGGGATTTAGGGAGAGTTGTTAGAAACTGATCAGTTTACCAAGCCCTTCTTTGAAGTTGGAAATATAACTGCTATTACAAGCTGGAAGCTTTCCTGACAAGATATGACTCTCAATACCTTTTGTTTCTCGATTTTGATTTCTCCACCTGTCACCACTGGTGTGTTTATAATCCAGTATAGGCCAGGATGGAGGAGACTTAGCATTTGTAGATTTTTAATATAATGCTTTGGTTTTGTTCAGGCTGTCAGTATGATGTCACTGAATGCATAGTTGAGAAAAAAAGGCCCTTAATTAGACTTTGGGGACCAAAAGGTACCAGCGTCAGCATATCATTGCCTGTAGTTATAAGACAGCAAGATGTTTGCAAAGTTGTATTTCATTTCCAACAAATCATTGCTCCAATGAACAAACCTGGCTGTTAAATATAAATTCAATTATGTCAATATAGTATTTGTTGATGGGTTAACACTGTAATTTTTTCCTTTAGAAGTTCTTCACTTTAACCTGGAAAATCTGTGAAAATAGACTAAAAAGAGAAATATTGGCTAAATTCTTTGATTTTCTTACAGTTAATCAAGTTCTATAGCTGGTATTTTAATATAATCTGTGGATACTGTTGGACTTACAAAGATTGATTTTTTTAAAGATTTATTCATTTGAAAGACTTGAAGAGAGAGAGGGGAGACAGAGAGAAAGCAAGTATTGACTTTAAATGTTATATGTATATATGTTATTGAATAGATTTATGGGTATAAAATTTAGATGCCATATAATTCACCTACATAAGGTACACTATTGAGTGGCTTTTAGAATATTTTACAACTGGCTATTCCAGACCTTTCATATAAGGGAAAGCATACGGTTATGTGGCCTTTGATGTCTGACTTATTTCACTGAGCATAATATTTTTATGGTTTATCCATGCTGTACCATCTATAGTACTTCCTTTCTCTGTCTAAATAATGACCTATGGTATGAATATTAACATTTTATTTATCTATTTATCAGTTGATGGACATTTGCTTTATGTCTACTTTTAGCTATTATGAATAATGCTCCTTGAACTTTTGTGTACATTCTTATGTAGAAAGGTTTTATTTCTTTTGAATATGGACCTAGGATTAGAATTTCTAGATCATATGATAACTCTGTATTTAATAGTTTCAAGAACTGATAGAATATTTTCTGAAGCATTTGAATGATTTTACATTAATATAAGTAGTATATGAGGTTTGTAATTCCTGCATAACCTTGCCGATGCATGTTGTTATCAATCTCTATGAGTATAACCAACATAATGGGTATGAGGTAGTATAATGATTTTGATTTGGTTTTCTCTTATGACTAATGTGTGTATATAATTTTAGAGATTTATAGTAGTGTTCATATTATATGTTTCTTATTTTTATACTGTCATTTTTTATATTTTCCCTTTTCATATGAATCTTCCATTTCTCAATCTTTACTCCAATACTCAGTCTTTTTCATAATTCTTAGTATTAGGTAACTCTACCCACCAGAAAATATCTGTCTATATTTATTAAGTATCAAATATTCATATCAAAGTATACATGTGGAGATACTTATTTAAATATGTATATAAACATATATATATACTTTTCCCTACCATATGTATTTTTAAGTAAAACACTTTTCTAACATAAATCAAAATCAACTGATGTAAACTCTTATTTATATTTCATAGTTGGAAGTCACCAAAATTTTCCCAGCTATTGCTTAGTCTGTGAATATTAGAAAGATTTTTATTTTTCCTTTTAACAGCTATAATAATTATCTTTCTGCATATGTTTTTGTACTCAGGCTTCTATGTTTATGGTTTTGATTCCAGGATAACATTGTGGAATCAGATGATTTTTATGTTTTAATTAAGCAAGATATTACCTATCTTCCTTCCAAAAAGGCTATAGAATGGAATATTTCCTTTGGAAATATATATGATGCTGACATTTTTCATTAATTTAAGATTTTTCATCCAAAAATACATAATACTTTTCCGTTTGTTCAGATATTTTCAGATTTTCAATCTTTTTTATTTATTACTTTAAAATATTTTATTATTATTATTTTGGGGAGAGAGGGAGAGAGAGAGAGAGAAACAAACCGGCTTCCATATGCTGGCTCATTCCCCAAATGCCAATGGCTGAAGTAAGGTCAGACGAAAACTAGAGGCCAGGAACTCAATCCAAGTATCCCACATGGGCAGAACTAACAACTTGAGGCATCATTTTCTGCTTCCCAAGGTCTGCATTAGCAAAATGCTGAGGGAATTGGACCCAGGCACTCTGATATGGAAGGCATCATAACCATCATTGTCGCTCCCCCTCTTCGTGGAGGAACGACACAGGACCCTGCGCTGTTCTTTCGCCTGCTCGGCCCTCCCCGGGTTTGCTGCTGGTTCTTCCCAGGTTGGCTGCCGTCCCTTCCACCTCCGTGGAAGGGCGGTTCCCCCTGCCACCTTCCCTACTTCCGCAGGGGAGCGGCACACCGCCGGCCGGCTCTCTCGGGGGCTACACAGGTGTTCCTCAGGTGTTCCCCTTAGATGTTCCTGGTGCATGCCGTCTCTCTCCTCCTTTATAGTCCTCTTCCACCAATCCCAACTCTGCTACCCACACGCCGAGTACGCTGCTCTCCTCCAATCAGGAGCAAGTCCTGCAGCTTGTCAAGTTGGTGAGAGGCAGCTGGGTAGAAGCTGTTGCCTCCTCTCCCAGCGCCATATTGTGGGAGAGCAGATGCATAGAATAAGTCTTAACTCCAGTAACTTAGTCTAGTCCGAGTTGCTCCCCACAATCATCATCTTAATCTCCAAGCCAAACCACTTGCCCCTCAATATGTTTTTAAACCTTTTTTCAAATAGTTCCTTGTCTCTTTTATTACATCTGTTATGAAGCATTTTAGTATTTTAACTAGTTTTGTTGAAACAATTTTACACATTTCTAGGTTTAAGGGATTAATTACACATAATTTTTCATTAAGAGACTGATAGATCCTAGAAACGCACTCTGCTTTAAGAGAAGATATTTATACTATAGGCATTTTAGGGTTTGAGAATAGCTAAGGCAAATGTGCCAGAATAATTTTTACCAATAAATTATTTTTTTCTTTTTTCCTTTTCAGTAAACAAAGTAGATTTTTATAATAACTATGTCACTGTCTAATATAATACCACTATATATGAATGACTGTTTGTGGTGTCATTATTAAGCATCAAATGCTAATACAGGCTTGAAAAAAAATCCAAGTTAACAAAGAGAGGAAAACAATTGACAAACTAAAAACAGATGAAATGCTTATTTCTTAATCAGATGCAAATCTCCATAAATCCTGATTTGGTATTAAATGCTGACGAAAAGAAATTAAAACAGCTTATATTCTGGTATGAACTAGACTTATTAATTCAGTCACTTGGTCATTCATTCAATCATTTATGTATCAAATATTCATTAGTCATCTACTATGTATAAAACAATAGTCCTGGCTTCAGCTGTACTCATTTTAGCCCAGGATTTTAAAAAGTATCATATTATAAAAAACAAGTAAAATAAAACTTAATGATAAATGGTGATAATGAAAAACCAAATCAAGATAGAAGGATGCAGTATGGAGGAAATTAGGGTTAAATATTTGATTGGGCATTTCTAGGTCTCACTGACGAGTCATTTGGGTGAAGACCTGGAAAAAGGGAGAGAATATAAACCTTGAGGATTTTGGGGAGAGGGGCCAGAATTCCATGCAAAAAAAATAAGCAACGGAAATTATGATGTTTTCTTTGAATTGGTGCTCACACTATTTATTAGTTCCATTTGTTGTACTTTAAGGTCTTTTCATTTTCCAAAGGCATCACCACAGTGATTGTTTCCAGATGCTCTGACACCAACTTCCTTGGAAGGCTTTCAGTTCCTCCTCGCAGATTACATTGGGGAGTTTGCTGTCAATAACTTGTGTTTCTAACTGCATTGGAACTAGGTGTCTGGTGAATACCGAGTCTTAATCTTTGAAGATTTGTTTTTCTTAATTTGTATGAGAGCTAGAGGGCCAAAATGGGAGCGAGACAGAGAGAGAATGTTTCCATCCACTGGTTCACTCCCCAAATGCTTATTAACAGCGGGAGCTGGGCTTAGATAAAAGCCAGGAGCTGGGAAAGCAATCCAGGTCTCCCCTTTTGGTTGCAGACATCCAACCACTTGAGCATCACCACTCCCTTCCAGGGTCCACATCTGCAGGAACTTGGAGTCAGGAAGCAAATGCAGGCACTCTGGCTGGTGTCTTAATCTTTATGAAGCTAGATTTTATTTCTTTCAAACTTGCTTCAGTGTAGGCAGCCTTTGGACAAGTCAAGGCCAATCTTGGCTTGTGGAATTCCTGGGATAAGAAAGTCACATAATCCCTTCCTGAAGGAGGATGCTGATCAAGAACACTCTGTTAAAATTATCTGTGTTACCAGAGGCCCGGTAAGCTGCTTGCGTATGTTGTTATCTTTTGTGCTTCTTTGAGCTGTAGCTGGTTGTGTATAAATATTGCTGAGACACTGGAATAAATGAGCCTTGATCAGTCCTTTGTCTTGGCTCCATTCTCTGCGCCCTTGTCCCTCTTTACATTCCCACTCCCTCCTTCAGGTTCCGTTCAACTGGTGCGGCTGGACCACATATTTCAGTTTTATTTATCCAGAGGTAGAGCTTCAAGATACTTATGGTAGATGTCATTGTGTTTGTGGTAAATCACTGATTAGAATCTTTTTATTACATAATATAAAACTAGTAACGTCATTGTTTTCTGGAAGAAAATATGCAAGCATCACTACCTAGAATTCAGAGGCTTAGATTTATTAAAGAACTATGTCACTGAAGTGTTGGTGAATTATTTTCCTCTCTTAAATTTGGATTTAAGGTGAAAAAAATTTTTTATTATTATTTGGAAATTTACGTCTTTATGCGCAAACATTTGGTCCCGTGATTTTGAGAGACAAGACCAAAGCAAGCAGACATATTTGCCTGCATTCCCTGAGACACATGACAATGGGAGATAAAGGACCTCAAGGCATTGTTTGAATTTGGTGCATGGATGCGTCTTACAATAGTAGCCACTTCTTAATCCTTTATAAGTGGGAAGCTGTTCAAGTTAAGAGATCTTGGAAGAGGGTGAGTGTGGCTACATTATGAAAACATATTTTTAGCTACTTGTTGAAGAAATAGACACTGAATGAGAAAACTATACGATCACTGCTTGCTATAGTTCTATGATCATATGAGAACTTCATCTCAATAAAGGGTTCAGCAACCATTCTTCTGTGATCATACATTGGTGAATACTCCCTAGGCAGTGTGCGGAGAAGTCAGGGCATGGTTGACATTGTAAAGCTTAGGGAGGAGTTACCTGTGAGAATGATGGATGCCCCTGCTTCACACTAAAGGATATGAGACCTATTAGAAAGAATACCCACAGAGAGTCCTGTGTGAGAAAAAGAGATGACATCAAATAGATCTTATAATTAGCATGTGTACTTATATGTGGCCCAAATTAATTTTGGCATTTAAGTGCATTCTATTTTATTGACTTGTAAGTTACCTAAAACTTATCAATGGGTTTAATACTGACCCCACTTTAAAAACCCATGGGATTTCATTACTTTAAATTCACAGCATCTCTACTTTTTTCTGAAAAGGCATTGCCATATGCAGCAAATTTTAATATTGCTTTAAAAATCGTTTCATGAGATTACCTATTATTGATAAAACTGAGCCTTTTAAGAAAATAAAAATTAAAATGCCACAGAATTAGAACACAAAAGTGGAGAATCATGAATTCCAACTTGGAGTCAATCTACAAAAAATTTCAATGGTTCTAAAACAGAAGTCAGTACCATCAACAAAAATGGAAAAACCACCTATTTTTGGAAATAAAGGTTTACTGGAGTAGAGCCACTCCCACTCATTTATGTATTCTTTATGAAAGTTTCACACTTTGTGATCAGAACTGAGTATTTGCTGAAGACCAATATGGTCTTTAAAGCCGGCAGCTTTACTACCTGGTCCCACAGGGAAAATTTTTTCTTATTCATGTTCTAGAATATCTCATCATATTTGCTTCCTTGGATAAAAATTCTACCTTTAGAGATTTTATTAGCAATTATTATTTATTAACACATACTTGTTAGTGTCTATGGGAACAATTTTTGTTTCTCCCCCGTTTTTTTTCCCTGACAGTGATATTCTGTGTGCCATATAATGTTATTTTTCACACTATATTTTCTTATGGTTTTTCCCAGGATTTTTTCCCTTGCACTCCATATCTTCTTTCACAGCTCTCTTATCAGATAGTCAAACATCCTGACAACCTATTCTTCTCTGAAGTAGGGAGAAACTCATGTATAGTGCCTATGATTCTGTTATCATAGATCATGAACCAAAAATACAAATACTGCTCTTCAATGTTATCTTTCTAGTGTGTGCACATCATTGTATCTCTTCTATGCTGTGATTACAACTTAAGAGAGACTTAAAATTCATTCTTCCTATATCTTTCACCTTCTACACCACCAAAGACAGCAATATTTATCAGGTTTTTAAGATTCATTGCCAAGTGAAACATCATGGAAATCATCCCAAACCCTTGAAAATATTTTTCCATGATGATTTGTCCTGAAAGGAGCCATGTTACATTATCTCCAAATCAGCATTAACACTAAATTATAGAAATAAAAAATTGCAATACAGTTTTATTTGAACCAGCTTGATGTCTTCATATTAAGTATTCTCTTTGTTTAACACTACCTGGCTCTAAAATTAAAATACCAAAAGACAGAGAGGGAGAGAGAGAGAGAGAGAGAGAAAGAGAGAGAGAGAGAGAGAGGCAGCCAGTGGTCTTTTCTGCTTCTTTCAGAAATTCTCCTTTAATGTTTCCTTATTTTCTTTCCATGTACTTTCTCTTGCACTTGGGAAAAATTCATTTCACAAAGAGCTTCTTTGCATGTCTGTCTTCTCTGAATATCTTGGAATGGAAGCTCCTTGGAGGGAGGACCTGTATCTTTTACACATTAAAAACCTGACACAAAATGAGCCCTAAATAAATGTTAAAACATCATTAGACCAAACACTTCAATCATTCTTTGTTTTGAACAAGAGGATTGGGGAGTTGGTGACAGCTGGGGTCTACTAGCGATGTCAATACCTTTGGGTATCTTTGTCAAGCTACAGCCCGAGGCCCCTTCTGTTGAAGAGATAATAGAAAATATTAAAAGTGCTGACAGGTGTCTTAAGCAAGAAAGGAAAAAGAAATAAAGGAAAGCGCCTATGGGGTAGAACATTTGAACAATAGTTTGTCAGGGAGAGAAGAAAAAAGTCATTCAGTGGAAATTTTTTTTTCAACTTTGTGTGAAAGATAAACAAGTGTTTTAATTAGGCTTAAAGAAAGAATGCACATTATTTTGAACAAAGAACAGAATTACTGGCAAAATGATGCTTTATAGACTGGGAACTGATGCCTTAATATGAAGTAGTCAAGACTGCTGAATATTAGGAAACAGATTCCTTAAATATGGAAAACATGAATTCTGAGAGATATCTGGGATGTGTAAGGACAGCATATATACCTGAAGAAGGATTGTGAACAATATGAGGAAATTACTAGTGCAGAAAGAAAATTAAGGAAGAAAAACATTGTCCTTGCAATTTGTTTTTAATTTCAGAACTAATATAACACAGCTGGGAGTCAGAAATGGAGGAAGAGTTGGTGCTTGTGTGTGAGAAGAGGGAACTTAATAAACATTTTAGCTAACATAAATATAGAAAGGTTCCCCTTCTCCCTTATTTTTCTTACAATATTTGCAGGTGAATATAACAGGTTTTCTCATAAAAATCAAATACACATTCAAGACATGAGAGTGAAAATTTAAAATAAATAATAATCTTGAGGTCATAGCTTTTCACTTGACATGATGATAGAATCTGTGTACATGTCTAAGATAAAGCAGTTCCTCCTACCACTATATCCCGTTTTAGCTCTATCTGCCTCATAGAAGTAGATCTTTACTTTAACCTTACAACAGAAGCTAACAAATTTAATTGCCAATTAAGAATAAGGCTCAGAACTACTATCTAGATAAGGTGGATTTTCTCTCATCTATCTATATATCAATCTATCTATCATCTGTCACTTCTCTAAAATATAGAATTTATTTTTAATATTCAAAGTTTACATTTAAGAAAACAAAAAAATAGTTTTATTGGCATGTACTTGGGTCTTTAGAATTTGATGGTTAAATTATTCCTTGTTGCTTAAGGTCTTGCTGACAGAAATACAAAAATGTAGTATGTCTTGATAATCAGTTAAATGAGAATTGTTGAATTTTCACGTGTATTTCTAGCTGAAGAAAATCATGTCTGATTACAATCTGCAAATTTTCATATTCTGGATTAATTTTTTGCCAACAAATAAATGTCAGGTAATTGTGAAAATGCAATTTTTATGTATGAATTCCCTGTGGAGTAACAACCAATCTGGCATCAACAGGAAAAGGTAATGAGAAGTGTAATTACCTGATATAAATGGATTTGGTGGTGGCTTTTTTCCATTTGAAAATACCACCTGTTTCTATTCTCATTTCTAGGCCTCCCAGGCACGATGCACTGTCTGGATCTGAGTCTTGAGATAGCACCTAGCTGTTAAGTTATAGACAAGGCTTGCAATTCATAAAACTAATAAAGATGCTATAAATTAAAGTTAAATATTGAAATGTTAAGTAATTGAAAATGTATAATTTTGGTAAATACTGAAAGTTAACCTTAATAGGTACATGAAGATGTATACTCTTATATTGGTATTTTCTTAAATAGAGAGTCAAGTTTACAATATAGATTGAAAGGAGAAATAAAACATGGAACAATAAAACCATTTGGTTAATAAGTACAATTGAGAGTTTGACAAATTTCTCTTGTCAAATGAAGCTAGGTTGCATATTCTTCAAGTTCCATACATTTTTGGCGTTTTAATTTTCCCCTATGCACTTGCTAAAAGTGAAGCTCCTTCATCATACCTTGTAATATTTGGATGGCAGCTTCTCTGGAAACAAGTATAAACCAGATTTCCAATGACAGATAAGTAGAAGTGCCCTTGAAATTTACAAAACATAAAATTTATTATTTCATACTTTTTGGTTAATAAGTTAAGTGATACTGCCATTCCATTCCTTCAGTAGGATGACAAAAGCTCCGTTTCATGATTTGGAGTCAGAGTAAATATCTGTGCTTATTTAACCCTCCCTCCTTTTTGAAAATAGTTATGAACACAGAAAAGTCAACTATTTCACCAAGTAGAGAATTTGATGTGAATGAAATAATTAACATTCATGGAATTCTGCATATACATTTGTAATGCAGGACATTTTCCTGCAGCTATGCTTTGATAGTCTTCTAACATTAAAATTCCACAAAGTAAACTGAGCACAATAGTAGGAGTAAAATTTCACAGTTCAATTAGGAATCTGTTTGTACATTTAGCTCATTTGCCTTTCTGAAGAAGCACTTTAGCAAAGACCACATCACATAAGGTTTTATGTTTTAAATGAATCTGATTACAAATGAAAAAAATGAGTTAACTTTAGTAAATAACTTTGAATAATAAACATGATATCTCTAAAAGTTGAATGTGAAAAGATTGTAAAGTTTGTTCTCTGATGAAATTTTACTTAGCTAGAATCTCAATGGATATAATAATCCTTAGAAATATTTCCCAATGCCTTCCAGTCCCATTTCTCATATATGGTCATTAGGTAGGTGTCTATTAAATGCATGAAAATAATTAATTATGTGGATTTATCCCCCCACCTGTGTATTTGATGATCTCCTCTCCATCTCCATAGATGACAGCCACCTGTGAAAACAGTCATTCCCTTTAACATTCAGTCAAACTTAATGTTCTCCCCTGTGAAAAATTAGACATATTATGTTTTCAACAATGATAAATGCTACTACCCCAACTCCCATTTCATCTTTCTCTCTCATGTTACTCTATCACTCTCCTCTCATTTCCCCCAATTTTTTTCATTTTTTTAATTTAATAGACCAAGAGACAGACAGAAAGATTTCCCCCATCATCGGGTACACTCCTCAAATGCCCCTAACAGTCAGGACTGGGCAAGAAATGAATTCAAGAGCCTAGATCTCTGTCCAAATCTCCCATGTGGGTGGAAGGAATCAAGTACTTTAGACATCACCTGCTAACTTACAGTGTGCACATTAACAGGAAGCTGGATTGGAAGCAGATTAGCCAAGATTCAAAGCAGAGATGTGGACTTCTCAATTAGTGGTTTAACTGCTGTACCACATGCCCACATCTTAGCCAACCTTTCTGAAATAGTTGCATATACACACATATGTGAGACCTTACTGTGTATTCATTCTTCACTCCTTAACTTTCATTAATGTTCTGTTCTCTGTATACTTTGTTCAAAAATATTTTTATTAAGACTGCCTAGGATTTTTACTTTGTTATATCCATGAAATATATTTCAGTTCTCTTATTTGAAATCTCAAAATTATTCAAATCTGTTAATGCTTCATCCTTTATGATATACTAGCTATCCATGTGCTCTTAATTTTGTTTCCACATTTTTACATTTGATCCTTTTCTTTCCCTTTGGCACACTTAACCATCTTCTTCTTGCTCATTAAAGTTTAGGAGTGCATAATCAAAGCTATTCACAAAGAAACCTTAGATAAGTGTGTGCATTCTTATTCATTTCCATTAATATAAATCTTAGATTTACATATGGGATGCAGAATTCTCCTATGAGCTTCATATATATATATATAAAATTTGAATTGACATATGACAAAAATGAAGCTAAACATACAGAGAACTGTACTCAATTTCCCTAACCATGACTATACACAAGGTTCCTAATCGAGAACAGTATCATCGTGACTTAATTTGCCCAAGTGAAAAACATACTGATTCTGCATGATATAGCTGTCTCTTCAGCATACTATTTTTAGGCCCTCAATATCCGCTTAAAATATGTGATACTACTGCAGTTTAAGCTTTAATTATCTTTCATCCAGACAATAGATATACTCTGAAGTATTCGTTTCTACTCTACCACTTCCTATATCCTAATTTCTTGTCCATATTACCACAGGAGAGGTATTTTCAAAACACCTTTCTGATTATAAAATTCTTCAATTGGTTATCTTTGTTTATATAATGAAGACAAATCACTCCTCAATTCATATTGATATGTGCTGTTTGTAGCTGTACTGCCTTTTTTTTTTTTTTTTTTTTTGACAGGCAGAGTGGACAGTGAGAGAGAGAGACAGAGAGAAAGGTCTTCCTTTGCCGTTGGTTCACCCTCCAATGGCCGCTGTGGCCGGCGCACCGCGCTGATCCGATGGCAGGAGCCAGGTGCTTCTCCTGGTCTCCCATGGGGTGCAGGGCCCAAGCACCTGGGCCATCCTCCACTGCACTCCCTGGCCACAGCAGAGAGCTGGCCTGGAAGAGGGGCAACTGGGACAGAATCCAGCGCCCCGACCCGGACTGCAATCCGGTGTGCAGGTGCCGGAGGTAGAGGATTAGCCTATTGAGCCGCGGTGCCGGCCCTGCCTTTTTCTTAATTTCCTGCTCAATCTATGCTTTTTATCCATACCAGTGTTTTCCTTGAGAGCTCCATGTTACTTTCCTACCATTGTCAGGCACAGAAAAGTAGATATGGGTACTGCTGGTGGTGGGAGTTACATTTTCAAAGTTCACAGTCACATAAACTGCTTAAAATCTTTGCATAACACCATCAGTCCCAATTATTTTAAATGGTTCATTTATTCAGTATAAATGAATCTGGTTGTGGAACCTATCTACTGCTATTTTTGACCAAAATTATTTCAATCCAATCTTTTATATATTTTGCTATCCATCCTGCAAATCTTACTTTGGGGGTCATTTTTTTATAATGAAACTTCCCCTGAAATTTTACCTCTTTCCCTTAAAAAAGTAGTTCAGGGTTAATTTTCTTTGTAATTGTGGGGAGCAACTCGGACTAGACTAAGTTACTGGAATTAAGACTTATTCTATGCATCTGCTCTCCCACAATATGGCGCTGAGAAGGGAGAAACAGCTTCTACACAGCTGCCTCCAGTTTAACCAATAAACTGTAGGACCTGCTCCTGATTGGAGGAGAGCAGCGTACTCGGCGTGTGGGTAGCAGAGTTGGGATTGGTGGAGGAGGACTATAAAGGAGGAGAGAGACGGCATGCACCAGGAACATCTAAGGGGAACATCTGAGGGAACACCTGTGCAGCCCCCGAGAGAGCCGGCCGGCGGTGTGCCGCTCCCCTGCGGAAGTGGGGAAAGTGGCCAGGGGGAACTGCCCTTCCACGGAGGTGGAAGGGACAGTAGCCAACCCGGGAAGAACCAGCAGCAAACCCAGGGAGGGCCGAGCAGGCGAAAGAACAGCGCAGGGTCCTGTGTCGTTCCTCCAGGAAGAAGGGGAGCGACAGTAATGTCCTCTTAATTTTCTCACTGTGAAGCTTAACCTGTGTTTTTTTGGCAATTTTAGTAATAGCTGTCTCTTCTAGTAAGCAAAAGACATCATGAGAATGTTTGTCAATTTATCTCTAAGACTTAGCCCATATTCCAACACATAGGAGGTACTACATAAATACTTATTTGGTAAACTAACAAATGAATCAGTAAACTGACCCATTATTAAATGTTGGTATCTAAGACTGGCTTTTCCTACCCTTTAGATTTGGAACAAACAGAAAAAAATATAAAGCTGGATGGTAAAACAAGACCTTATTTAAAAACTAAGATGTCATCGCCTCCTCTCTTTAGTTGATAGTTCTGCAGATCATGTCCAGAATAACTGACAACCACAGACTTCCTTCAGGTAGCACTGTCTTCTCTTTGCTTCCTTCATACAGAAAACTGAGTGAGGAGATCTAACACACAATGGGAGAAAGCACTTTGCATAAGAAGGAGTCAAAGTGATTAGGCTCTACCTGCTTGCTCTCTGTGTCCCAACCTCTTCTCCTCCACCACATCTAATCACACCAATGATAGAAATCCTTCAACCTGTTGTGGGCAAGGAAAATAAGGGTTATGGGAAATGGGTGAAGTGTGTACAATTTTTTTCTTAGAGTTTTTGCGGGATTCAGAAAATTTCCCACCAGCTCATCCATCTCTGACCTTAATGATACTCTTGAGCTACTGCCTAGGCCTAACCTTGGCAAACTACTTACAACTGTAGGCTACAGAATGCTTCTGTTTTCTGAAAAGGTCACCAGTTAAAATCTTAGCTAATTTTTGCTTTCCCCTTGAAGTCCATACACAGGTTGATGATGCATTCTTACCATTTGACAACCACTGTCAGCTCAAGAGTTAACCCTCAGTTCTTCCCAGTAACTATTCTATTACACCATGGTTTTCTAAATGTGATCACCAGTTTGGTGATCTCCAGAAACTGAATATCATCTTGGAGAAAAGGAAAAAAGAAGTTTTAATTCTGAATTGGTTTACTTAAATTTCTTTTATCAAAAAACAACTGGCATTATACTTTTACAGAACAGGTGATCAAAATTTAAAAAATGACTGATATCATAAATTCCATAATTAGTTTTTAACATCCATGTTGGGCTTAGAAATATGAAACTATATAACTGAAGGCAATGTCCCCTCTAAAAACCAAGATATTCTCACATGTGGTCAGTAGAAAAAAACTGCCTATGCTACAAAAGATTAATTTTCTTTATTTACAGAAACACCCAAGCATGGACATAAACTTGCTAGCTACAATCTAAAGTTAAATTTTCATTTCCTCTCACTATTGTAGACATGAGCATAGGAATTGTTTTGATCCCACATTATACTAGACATAAACTGAAAAATCTTACAGTGAGGTAACTATTAAACCACAAATCAAATTTTAAACTATTAAAATTTAAACCAAATTATGTATTAAAATTAAGAAATATTACTCAGGATTTTGATTAAATAAGTAAGCATTGTATGATCCAAACACAGACATATAATCCATTCAACATATACACAAACTGTTTCTCACTGACCTTTAAAGTTAAAGAAAATGATATTCAGAAAATCAATGAGAAAGGAGAGTGACAAGACCACTAATGTTGATTGCTTCAAATCCAAGAGGGACTTTTAAGAAGTCATTAGCCAAGGAGTCAGTGTGTCTGCTTTTTCTAGTAAGACTTGCCTTTCTGATATTTTAGCATTCTAGTTTAGCTAAGTAGTTAAAACAAAGATACGATATTGGATATTAGCATAGTATATTTTCAGTGGCAGAAAAATAGGTGACATCAGTAATTTGGAAATTTATAACATTAGCTCTCTGATTTAAAGTGTACATGAGTCAAGGTTCAATTAGGTTCAAAACAACACTGTGCACTCATATGTCTCACAGGATATATTATTATGTAACATTACAGTTGTTTGCTCAGTCTTGATAAGGCTGTTGTCTTCTCATGCTGGAGCTTAAAAGGTAGGTCATATAGTAAGAAAAGATGGATAGATGGTGAGGGGAAACACAGAATAATCCAAAAACTACAGATACTGGCTGCAGACATGGAGGATGGACAATAGACCATATGAGTATAACTTTTCTTTGACCTTGGTGGCATGCAGTCCTGAATAAGCTGGACACTTTTGCCATGGAGACAAACACATATAGCTGCCCAATGAAAAGAGTCTCCCAAGGAAATGCTGCAGTTTCTGGCTTGACTGCTGCCAAGAATGTAAGTTATTAGATTGGTAGCAAAGTGTACGAGCAATAAATGGCCCCCTTTATTTCCAGCTTCCAAATCTTACAAGAATCTCTCATCCTCACCCCAGAATAATACAGGAAAATAGAACCAGAAAAATATAAGAAAGTATATTCTGGAAAAATGGAGTTCACTTAGCAAGGCTAACACATTATAAAACCATCATAGTTCACCTTGTGCAACCCCACATGTCTCCCTAAACCATAGTGTATCTGTACACAATAATAAAAACAAGTTTCTGTTTAGTGTGAAAGAATTGTCCAATGCACAATTGAAAACATGCTAATTCTCCTTTGGAATTTGAAATAAAGTCCCTTTGTGGCTTTGGATGATGTTCATTGTTTTTCTACCTGAATTGTATTCTTCTTTGATATACTATAACCAACAAGTAATATGTAATATTAATTACTACGAACATATCTTACTTTAGATGATAAGGAGGAGAGAGAGTAGAAGAAAGATAAGAAAAGCTATTGATTAAAATATGTGCAAATGCAATCTATTAAAATAAGGAGGAAATATAAGTGTAACCATCTTTGCTTTTGCAACATAACAAACATAGCTGGTATTTACAGGCACCTTCTCACACTACTCATTCCCTTGTCTCTTGATCTCTGACAAGCATTCAACTGGACTTTTGCTTGGTAGTGTTATCCAACTCTGAATTTCTGGAAGATCATGGTCGCAGGCAGTGTAACCTGAACTCTGTTTTATAGTTTTCCACTTACTATCATTTCAAGGCATATAGATAATAAGAAAAAATATTGTGAGTTTCTTTCCATATGGACATATCCACTCTTAACCTATATCATGCAGTAAAAAAGCAAATTACTTTGCAGCCAAGATCAATGACTCCATTTCATAATGCAACTCCTTCTTTTTGTTTTGATTCACTGGAATGCCCATCTGAAATGATGATGTAGCTGTCTCAAATTATAGTTCAATGAAATAATCTTGTGTCCACTTGTGGAAGCATCTCTATGAAACTAAGACTTGACAATGCAAAAGATTCTAAACTTGTGGGAATGGAAAACAGAAACTTTGTTAATTGATGATTAGGAAAAACCAAGGAAAAAATCACTTCTATTTCTACCATTGATTCATAGACTAATGAATCCTAGCTATGGGAGAAATTTGGTGGGTGGGGGGATAGCATCTACTACATTCTGAAGGAATTGACCACAGCAGTGTGAGGGTACTACTTTTCATAGTGTTGTACATAGTTTTCAATGGATCATTTGTAAAGAATATTTATTTATTTATTTATTTGAAAGGCAGTGAGAGAGAGAGAGAGTGTGTGTGTTTTTACATCCACTGGTTCATTTCCCAAATGGCGGCAATGGCTAGGCCAGACCGAGGCAAGGAGCCAGGAGCTTTCTCTGGGTCTCCCACATGGATGCAGGGTCCCTATCACTTAAGGCATCCTCTGGTGCTTTCCCAGGCACATTAGCAGGGAGCTGCATCAGAAGTAGACCAGCTAGGACTTGAAGCAATGCCCTTAGGTGCAGCTTAATTCACTGTGTCAGAACTCTGACCCCTAGAGGACTATTTTTCCATTCTATCAAGCTAGTAACAGATTATGAGAAAAATAATAACACCACTAAATTCTATGAGCTTGGAAACATTATTGCGTTTTGTTGTAAAATGAGTTCCTTGTTCAGAAGTCATGCTTCATGAAATCCCATTGTGATGGAAAGAGCACTATGTAATGCAAGGATGATAATTTTGAACAATTAGGGTAGGGAAGCACATATCATATGTAGAATATATATTCCAGAATGAAAAATAGCACAGTCTGCCCCATAATAGAACAGCCTAATGTAATCAGTCTTCCTCAAGGGAATTGATGATCCCTCCACGGATTAGTGCTATATCAGGAGTTCGGGCTAGTCCTTACTGTTGACAGAATAGATTATCTTCATTGGCTGCAACTAGAAACACCCAAGTGAACTGAAATCCATGTTTTGTAGCCTACATATAACCTCCAACTCCGCTCTCATGACTGCTTTGTTCATGAGCACTTTGACAATGATGAGAATAGCTCTGGAAAAGGCTCACTTACAGCCACAGAATCAGTCTCTTTTTCTGTCTATTTGATTATTAAAATAGTCCTCTGCACAGGTCATCTTTCATTCAGTGTCAATCTAGAAAACTCAATCCACAGCTCTTCCTAGAATTCCTATGCACCAAATCTTCAATCTTATTTTACCCCGTCTACCTTTAGGTGTTACCTGTGTATTATGGTGAACTGTCTGTAAACCGAGTTAGTTGAGAGTGGATTAAGAGAGAAAAGGTAATGTATCAGTAGAAATGAATATAGTATATTCTTCACTAACTCAAGCGATGAAGCCCTGCTCAAGTTTGAACTGCTATATACCACTTCACTGTTATGATGCAGTGCTGCTTGTATGTTCAACTTTTTTTAACCACAAAACAACTACTTACTTGAATACCAACTTCATAATCTCTACCTCAAGAACAGGATTGCCCATAGTTGGTATGTAATCTTGTCTAAGGCCCAGTAGGAAGTAACAAACTATTTATCAAGAGAAAGGTACTAATAAATGGGGGAGCTCATAGTTTGTTCCCAAGCCCTAATCCCAATAATTCTGATGATTCATAAAAATCTCCATACAGAATCCCTCACACACTTTTTAATGCCTCCAAATCTGCTGTATCATATGATCCAAGGCATAAAGCAGCTTACATGGTACCCTGGATCTACTGTAGAGCCCTGTTTTTTGTTGATTTCTACTAAAACGCAGCAGATTATGATTAACTCAGAAAATAGGTAAGAATAACACACTTAAATTACAGGCAGAATGTTTAGTGAACATCTTTGGATTTTTGGAGGCAACGTCACATATCATATGTGTGTTACTAGGAAGGACCAAATACAGCAGCTTACCCTTTACCTTGGAAATGGTATCTCAGCATACCTCATATATTTCATGAAGGTTTCAGGCAACAGAACTTTCATCAATTTTATTTTGCACTATCTGATATGCTACTGTCTTAAACGTGTGTCTAGCTTAATTCCTACTTCTTGCTCAGTGGGGCCAAGAAGCTAGTGTCATCAATGTAAAGAAATAGTGGCCATGTTTTGGATGGGAAAGTCAACAAAGGTCCCTGATGACTGAAATATGGCATGAAGATAGAGAGTTGATATATCTATCAGGCAAGGAACTGTGGGGGTATTGTTGGAATCAAATTGGATCTGATGATATTGATGAATAAATTAAATATATATTTATCATATCACTAGTTGCATTCCAAGCACTAGGAATGTACTGATTTACTGAAGCAACAAAACCATATCCTGGATAGCAGTTACAATTGGAGCAATTGCATAATGTATAGTGATCTCTGCCATTTTCTAGTATCAATCTGTCTTTTTCTTTTTAAAAAAAATATTTATTTATTCATTTGAAAGTTACTCAGAACGGGGTGAGGAGAGGAAGAGAAAGAGAGAGAATCTTCCATCCACTGGTTCATTCCCCAAATGGTGCAATGGCTATTATTGGACCAGGCCAAAGCCAGGAAACAAGAGCTTAATCTGGATCTTCCATGTCTCCCACATGGGTGCCAGGGGCCCAAGCACTTGGGACATCTTTACAAAATAACCAAAAAATATGAATCCTGATAGCAAAATAAACCTCAACAAATATGAGCTTTAAAAAAATCAACAAGGTTATAAAAACACAAGTAGAATAGAAACACTCAGTGCTGTCAGTATCTTGTTCTAGCATTAATACCTTGTGTCTTTTCAGGCTCATCTCTGTCCTTCCCAAGATGCTGGAATTGCTCTGTCTCTGCTGTTGACATCATAATCCATACAATTCGTAGCTTTTCTATGCCTTCTTTCAACTACTCCCCTACCCCACTCTTTTTCAATGTTTATTTATTTGAAACACAGTTACAGAGAAAGAGGCAGAGAGAGAAACAGGGAGAGAATGAGAGAGAGAGAGAGAGAGAGAAAGAAAGAGAGAGAGAGAGAGAGATATCTTCCATCTGTTGATTCACTCCCTAATTGCCAAAACACTAGGTCTGGACCACATACTCTATCCTGGTCTTCCAAATGGGTAATAGAAACCCAAGTACTTGGGTCATCTTCCAGCATCTTCCAGTGCTTTAGTGCTTTATCAGGAAGCTATTTCAGAAAAGGAACAACCAGGGCTGAACCAGAGCCCACCCGGTTACTGGCACTGCAGACAGTTGCTTACCCCACTGCACCAAACCTTACAGGTCCTTTTCATAGGCAAATTTAAATGAGATATGGTAGTAAATACTACTAAACTCTGTTATGTCTTCAAGAATGTGGTATTGTCTCTGGTTTACTATTTTCTCAGATAGGGGACATTCTACCTATTTGCATTTGATCTTTCCTTCCATAATAATCCTCACATCACAGGTCAAGGAACCAATGTGGGTATTCCAACAATTTTTGAGCATCACTCTGAGTATATTCAATTATACATTTCATGATGAAGGACCTTATTTTAGGTAGGTTTTAGGAAATCTTGCACCACTGTGATATGGTGATGAAGCACAACTTCATTCGATCTCTAACTTCCTCAGCCTCTAATCAAACTGAGAAATTAGCATCAAATACTGATCTCAAAATCCAGTGGTAGTTCTGAGCCAGTGTCCAATAATTCTTGAAAAGTTGGATTCTTTCCCCATCTCCAATGTGATTCACCATGGTCAATACCTACAGACTCATTTGAAAAGAAAGGCTATATGGAAGATAAAATAAATGTACATATGACAGTGTAACAGGGTCCTTCAAGATTTCTCAGCTTCCATGTCATTAAAGGGACTCTGGGACTGTGACTTGGCTCAAATCTGGGAGTGTATTAAAGGCACTTGATTCTCTGTTTTGGTGGTCCTAAGCAGATTTCTATTCACTAGACTTGTTTTTGCTGTTAATATAGATGTATCAGCACCTCAGCGCTTGTCAATCTACTTCAGTTTTAGCAACACTATGACCAACTAACAAAAGCCAACTATCTTTCTTGGTCAGATGATTCTGATCTCTGCGTTGTCTCCGCTGTCTGTTGTGAACATATCTACCTTGCCCCTGGTTGTGAAGTGTTACCACTTGGTCCTTGCCACCTTCATTCCACTGTGTGTAGGAGCCAAGTATGAGAGGAGCAGTATGAGAGAGAACCCAGGATGAGAAAGCGCAGATCCACCAGATGATTCATTTGTGACCTTGAGGCTCCATTCACAAACTTTTTCCACTCCCCTGGTGAATCTTTGAACACTATGTGGTGGGAGAAGATGTTATATGATAGTCTGGTATAGAAATTATTCCTGCCTATGATAGGCAAAATTCTTAAATATTGACCTCCCCCCCCATTACTGTCAAGCGTGTACTCCCTCCACTCCAATCTGAACAAAACTTACGGGTTTGAAACATCTCTTTCAGGATTCTGTCACCTTATAAGACAGAAAAACATTTAAAACATTTTAAGATGTGTTTTATTTATGAAACCAGTTGATTTTGAGTTAATGAAAAGAGGGATTATCTTGGATAGGCATCATTTAATGAAAAAGGCTCTTGTTTTGTAACTTTTTTTAATTTATTTTTTAATTTACGTACATTTTAAGGAATTTAATTACATTAGATGCTCATGGACACAGCAATTGTAGGATAATTACCAACAACACAACTCTCATCAATTCTCATGTTAATGTGATATGATATAAACAGAACAGAATCAATGTGGTTCATAATAGATTTTTGTTTGTTTGTTTGTTAAAGATTTATTTATTGGGGGCCAGCGCTGTGGTGCAGCGGGTTAACGCCCTGGCCTGAAGCGCCATCATCCCATACGAGTGCCGGTCTGAGACCCAGCTGCTTCACTTCAGATCCAGCTCTCTGCTATGGCCTGGGAAAGCAGTAAAAGATGGCCCAAGTCCTTGGGCACCTGCACCCACATGGGAGTCGCGGAAGAAGTTCCTGGATTCGGATTAGCAAAGTTGGAATTTCAAATAAATAAATAAAAAATCAAATAAATAAATAAAAAATCTTTAAAAAGATATTTATTTATTTGAAAGTCACAGTTACACACAGAGAGAGAAGGAGAGGCAGAGAGAGAGAATTCTTCCATCTGCTGGTTTACTCCCTAATTGGCCACAACTGCCAGGCAGCAGTGATAGGAAGCCAGGTGCCAGGAGCTTTTTCCGGGTCTCCCATGGGTGCAGGGGCCCAAGGGCTTGAACCATCTATTACTGTTTCCCCGGCCATAACAGAGAGCTGGATCAGAAGTGGAGCAGCCAGGTCTAGAACCAGCACCCATATGGGATGCTGGCACCGTAGGCAGCGGCTTTACCCACTATGCCAGCCTGAATTCTTTTTTTTTTTTTTAAGAATTATTTATTTATTTGAAATTCAGAGTTATACAGAGAGAGAAGGAGAAGTAGAGAGAGAGAGAAAGAGGTCTTCCATCCACTGGTTTACTCCCCAATTGGCCGCAATGGTTGGAGCTGTGCAGATCTGAAGCCAGGAGGCAGGAGCTTCCTCTGGGTCTCCCATGCGGGTGCAGGGGCCCAAGAACTTGGGCCATCTTCTACTGCTTTCCCAGGCCATAGCAGAGAACTGGATCTTAAGTGGAGCAGCTGGGACTTGAACTGGTGCCCATATGGGATGCTGGCACTTCAGGTAGCAGTTTTACCCGCTATGCCAGAGCACCAGCTGCCATACTAGCATTCTAAGAATATAACATCGCCCCTTGGTTCCTTCCTCCCTTTCATTCTTTTATTTGTTAGAAAATATATTTTTAGTTTACCTTACAATCAAAAGTTTAATGCTCCGCTAAATTAAGGGTTCAACAATAAATTGTAGAAAGACCGCAGTTCAGTGGGAATACAAAGACTATAAACAATAATCAATCATATGCAGTAAATTTTAAAATAATTACAGATCATTGAAACTATAGTAATTTATCATTCTTAACCACTGATTTGACAAAGATATAACACAAAATTTGGCAAAAGTATATTTGCAGCAATACTGAGACAGACTTTTTTTTTAAATTTTAGCTCATATACAGATCATGTGATTTTTGTCTTTCTGTGTTGTACTTACTTCACTCAATGTGATGTCTTCCAATTGCATCCTCTTCGATGCAAATGGTAGAATTTAATTTTTTTATAGCTGAATAATATTCCATTGTGTATGTCTGTATATACACACACATATATGTAATGTATCATATTTTCCGACTCATCTGATGATGAACAAGTGGGTGTATATATGTGCAAGAATTAAATTATACCCTACCTTTCACTACATACAAAAATGAGCTCAAAATGGATCAAAGACCTCAACTTAAACCTGAGAATACAAAATTGCTGGAAGAAAATGTAGGGGAAACTGTGGGGAGCAACTGGGAGCAACTCGGACTAGACTAAGTTACTGGAGTTAAGACTTATTCTATGCATCTGCTCTCCCACAATATGGCGCTGAGAAGGGAGAAACAGCTTCTACACAGCTGCCTCCAGTTCAACCAATAAACTGTAGGACTTACTCCTGATTGGAGGAGAGCAGCGTACTCAGCGTGTGGGTAGCAGAGTTGGGATTGGTGGAAGAGGACTATAAAGGAGGAGAGAGACGGCATGCACCAGGAACATCTAAGAGGAACATCTATCTGAAGGAACACCTGTGTAGCCCCCGAGAGAGCCGGCCGGCGGTGTGCCGCTCCCCCGCAGAAGTGGGGAATGTGGCAGGGGGAACCGCCCTTCCACGGAGGTGGAAGGGACAGTAGCCAACCCGGGAAGAACCAGCAGCAAACCCGGGGAGGGCCGAGCAGACAAAAGAACAGCGCAGGGTCCTGTGTCGTTCCTCCACGAAGACGGGGAGCGACAGGAAACCCTTCAAGACATTAGTGTAGGCGATGACTTCTTGGATAAGACTACCAAAGTACAGGCAATAAAAGGAAAACCAGACAAAGGATATTATATAAAAGTCAGAAGCTCCTGTACAGCAAAGGAAACAATCAATAGGATGAAATATTACCAACAGAATGGGAACAAATATTTGCAAGCAATCTGTATGACAAAGGATTAATATCCAGAGTACATCAACAGCTCAACAACAAAAACCAAGCAATCCAGTTAAGAAATGGCCAAGGGACCTCAAGGGACCTCAAAAGAGAGATCTCAAAAGAAAAAATACAAATGGCAAAGAAACATCCAAAAATTTCTCAATATCGCTAGCCAGCAGAGAAATGCAAATCAAAACTACAATGAGATATCACCTCCATGTTAGGATGTTTTAGAATTTTATCTAAAAGAAAGTCACAGGTGATGGTGAGGATGTGGAGAAAGGGGAATTGTTATACACTGTTGGCGAGAATGTAAAGTAGTGCTACCAAAGTGGAAAATAGTATGGAGATTTCTTAAGAGACTAGAAATAGGTTTGTCACATGATCCTGCATTTTCATTACTGGGCATACACCCAAAAAGACATGAGCAGACTGTATCACAGAAACACCTAAACCACCATATTCATAGCAGCACTGATCACAATAGCTAATACAGACTCTTTAAAAGAAAAATGTGTTATTCTGCTAGAATGGGAAATTTAGAGCAAAAAACTGTTGGAAACTGCTTTTGAGAGTAACAAATTTTAGGAGCTGACTCCTATCCAGCTAATATTAAGAAAACAGAGATCTCAATCATATAGCAGCTTCGTGAGACTTTGAGCCTGTGACTTGAGTAGAAAATTCAGACTCCTGACCCCTGGAACTTTGTAGTAATAAACCTTCATTCTTTCAGTTGCTAAGTCTGTGACCATTTGTTATGGGAGCTATAGCAAAACAGTACTTGCATTTAAAAAAAGTATATTATACAGTATATAGACCAAGGCAGTAAGTTCAGTACATACTCAATGGGAAGAATATGCACAAGGCTACGTACACAGGAAACGTGTGCTGCTGAGAGCCATCTTGGAGTCTGCCTCCTATATTGGGTAAACTTCATAAATTAGTTT
Source organism: Oryctolagus cuniculus (assembly GCF_051225735.1). Lineage (NCBI taxonomy): Eukaryota > Metazoa > Chordata > Mammalia > Lagomorpha > Leporidae > Oryctolagus > Oryctolagus cuniculus. Next base: position 61,915,161 of record NC_142868.1, on the reverse strand, counting down.
ATAGCAAGGAATTTCAAGAAGTAGCATTTCAGAAAAAGTAGTAGGAAAAACAATATGCTTTTATTAAACTTAATTAAATACAAAGCTTAATTTACTTGAAAGTGACTTGTTATATATGTAATTTTGATTACAGTCATGTGTGAAACATAGCCTTTTAAGCCAGTTTGACACCTCTGTAGATCATTTGAAACTGAGAGTGACACAATGTCAAGTTGAAGGGTAATTTCTACCAGCATACCAAAATATGAGTATTTAGATCTAGGAAACATGGCTATCCAAATAATACAAAATGTCTTGAAACTAAAGATCTAGTTTTATTTGCTGGAAAGATATTATACATATTTTTTGCTTACATATAGAAGTGTAAACTTGGCTTCTATCTGAGCCAAACTTTTGACATGTGTGTTTTCTGTGTCAGTTAAGAGTATTTTTGTTAGAAAATGCTAAGATTTCTTTACTTTTTCTAGGATTTTTAAAAAATGAATTGTAAAGGAATAAATTAGAGTTTTTACTTTACTATCATCACTGTTCTAGAATTTAATTTTGCATTATACGTGCTCACAGTATTAGCTATTTAAATCATAAAAAAATATTTCTTCCCTTGCCCCTTCACCAATACATTAGGAAATTTAACTAATCTAATTAATAAGTGTCAAATTTAAACTTAGTTAAATCAACTTGAAATTTCGTATAGTCACAATTAGTTAGAAGATAATTTCTGCTGAGAGGATTTTTTGAACTCAGAAAATGTAATTGTCCACTTAATTAATTAAGCATTTTATTTGGAAGTGTCTGTCATGGCAATTCTTGGATTTGCCCAAATATGATGTTCTGGCTTTATATGGAGAGAGGTATCTTATCTAAACATATTGAACAAAAGAGGGCTAACAGGTACTTAGGATTCCAATAATGATTCAAAACATCTTATTAAGAAATTGATTTTTTTCTGTATATTCTATATTTCTTTGGCTTTGGTAATAATTCATTCTTTCTTATTTCTTTCTCAACTTCTCTCTTATTCTCTGTATGAAATCATTCTAGGATTCCTGGTTACTTAAGAATGACTATCTTTAGTGCTCATAAACTCCTTGAATAGGACAATCTAAATTTTTAGAATACTCCTATGTGATTTTGAAGCCATTTTGAAAAATACGAATACATATGCTTCTAGGCCTGCATTCCTTTTGAAATACATCACTTCTGTGCCTTTTCTTCTCTCAAGACCCTCCCCAGGTTTCCCATTCCAATCATACCAGATTCATCATATTTTCTTAAGTAGTATATTCTCCCACAAATACGTGTTTTTGTATATAGTGATCTTGTGCAGATTTAATCAGTCACATTGATTTAATTAGGAGGTCATTTCTTAAGCTTATCAGAAAAACTCAGGCTAAAATGTGCAGCACTGGATTATGTGAAGCGATAAGCATCATTTCCATAAAAAGTAGTCAGTTTGTCAACTGGTAAATAGAATACTTGAGAAATTGACTAAAAAGGTCATCTTCTATGTTCTTGCTTTCTCTCTTCTGAGAACTCAATGCTTGTTGATTGGTTGATTGATTTATATAATAAACTCGATGACCTTATAACTTGCAGCACGATCTCATTTTTGTAACCACATCAGTGCACTGAAATATAAACGTATGCTTTGATACTATAAATACCAAAACCTTTCTGCAAATAAATATTCCAACTAGTTTCTCAATTTCTCATTAATATTTTGCCATTTGAAGATTTTATGACTGTTTTAATTCACAAACTTTTATGTAAACTGTTAGTATAATGGGGCCATCTTCCTAAGCCCAACCTGGCTTACTGTAAGTCGGGTGACCAAATAGCCCAATCACAACTGTCAGCTCCTCCCCGACCCTGACGGGATTGGCTGCTCCCACTTCCTTACTTCTGCAAAGCTATGTAAGACATGTTCTCCCAGTACAGGCTGTTGTTCTCTCTGTACACGGGAGGCAGCCTGTTAGGTTTCCCCCAACTTGACAATAAACCTTTTCCCTTATTCCAGTGTTTGGTGTGGTTTGTGGTGGCCTTTCCTTACCTAAACCCTATAGGATTCTATATTCATTTTCTAAATTTGTTCTATATGTTTATTACGTACCTTAATGTTTCACTTTTATCATCAGGAGAGGTGAGTCGTGTTATAAAAAACTCTGAAATTAGACCTAATTTAAAACTTTCATATTAAAATGCAACATAACACCTTATTTAGCAAGACTAAGGCCTATCTTTGATATTTCAGAATATCTCTGATATTTGAGTCTTTGCTCTACTATCTGTTTATCGTCTTTGGAGAGACTGCTTTGAAGGAATTGGCTCACCCGATTGTAGGGATAGCAAAATTCAAAATCTAAAAGATAGTTGATGAACTGGAGATCCACAGAAGAGTTAATGCAGTTTTAAGCACAAAGTTGGGATGAAGTCAGAATTTATTTTTCCTCCACGAAACTTACTGTTGCCTCCTCACACAGGGCACTGTAAGGTCGTCCCAAAACACACCAAACACCGGAGTAAGGGAAAAGGTTTATTGGGGAAAACCCAGCAGACCGGAAGGCAGGGGCGAAGAAGGAAAAAAAGAGAGAAGGAGAGTGTAAGAGAGAGAGAGAGGAGAGGAGCTAGCAAGGAGAGAAGAAAGATGAGAGAAGAGAGAGCGAGCAGGAGAGAGGAACAAGAGGAGCCAAGAGAGGGGAGCAAGAGAGGAGGCCCAGAGAGAGCAGAGAGCTCAAAGAGAAAGGGAGAGAGAGCCACGTGTTCAGGAACAGGTCCTTTTAAAACTTTGCCGGAGGGCGGGCAGGGAAGCAGGAGCATCGAATCCCATTAGGATGGGTGTGGAGCTTGACACCAGTGGTTGGGCAAAACCACCTTTTGCTGGAAGCCAGCAAAGGTGGCGGGGCTAGAGCCTAGGATGGCGTCAGGGTGTAGATCATGCCATAGATAAAACTGCACCATTTTCCTAACAGGCACCATAAATGTTAGGAAAAGATTGCAGAATAGAGTGGAAGCAGTGTACACATTTACAGCCAGAACAAATTTATTCAGAGAAAATAAATTCATGGAGGTGGGTGACCAAATGCTGTGTGCACATTGATGGAACATGTGGCAGAAGGCCTGACCCCCAGGGACAGGGCCTTTTTGTATTTTAGGAGGGCTAGGGATGAGGGTGGGGGTAGGGGCAGCAGGCAGAGGTGAATTCCAGGAACTGGCGGGGCCTTGGGAACCTGAAGAAGAATGCTGGGTGGGGTTTGAAGGCAACAGGGTGTGAGATACAATTGAGTTTCAAGGGCAAGAAATACATTCCAATGTCTGTCTTTTGGGCTATGAGCTAGAATTTTGAAGTTTATGTCTTTGTTTTATCACTTACATTCTTTTAATAACTTTAATATATTGGATGAAACCAACTCACATTATGGAGGAAAACCACTGTTATTTAAAGTCTATTGATTTAAATGCTAATCACATCTAAAAAAAAAACCTTCACAACAACATTGTGAGATGCTTGCCAAAACAACTGAACATTGTAGCCAAACAGTTGGACATTTAAATTAACCGTTGGAAGATCCTTATTCAAATGATCTTTATAGTAAATAGTGATATTTCTCCAAGTAGAAAATTTTTATCAAATTTTCATGAATATAAAAATATTACATAATAAATGCCTAGAATCCAACTATAATATTATTTTGCCAAACCTCTATATGTTAGAATTTTCAATAATCCAGAAGCTAAAAGTAATTATCGACTGTATTGTAGGGCAATTTCTTGCTTGTTTTTCTGTACAAGTAAGATTGTTTCCATAAAGCAGTTAACTCTGAGTAATTTGTTCAATGTAGCATGAAAGACTGTAAAATTTTCTCTTTGTCACATAGAATTTTTCATAGCCTAATGTTATCCTTGATGAATTAATTTATCTTCTGTGTGTCCTTTAAAACAGTGTCTTTGAGGATAGTTATTTTAAAGTCTAATATAAAATAAACGCTGATTACAAATACTATGACAATTTTCAACTGTAGTATCATCTAGTTTGTCTTAGATATGCAGTTGACATGAAATGCTCTAACATCTAAGAAAAATAGCACCTCCCATTCTTTTTGAATTAAGTGAAAATTTACAATATACACTTTCATTTTCAGAGGTGATGATATTGTGTGTGATTATCTCTTGATTGTAACTGAAATGTTCAATACACAGTCATTCTTCTTTTCCCTGCTAAGATATGCACCATACTGTTCTGGCTTTCTTTTGCATTTGGGGATGGGGGCAGACCTATTTTAATTTCTCATTACGACACATATTCTCTTGTTTGCCGTCACTAGCCCGTCTCCTTGACTATTGCCCTGTATAGCAAGCCTTGGAACTTGGAACACATCTTGCTTCCCGGTTCACCCTTTGTATGTTTCACTTCTACTTTTATTTCCTGCTGTGAAATGTGAAAAAACATGTTATTACATGTTTAAAAAGTGTTATTACATGTGAAGAGTATTATTACCACAATCGTTTTTGTTAGAAAGCTGTTTCAATCAGACTTTGTCATTGATGTCTGCATATATTTCATTATTTTCATCAAGTAACATGAAGTTAGATTAACATGGAGGCTCTGTGTTCTTCTTTCTTGTACCCCCTGTAGTTATTAGCACATTTCTTTACACTTAATAAATACTTAATGGATACATGTTGAATGGAAATATATAGCTTTAAAATCAGTTGAATTCCTTTTTCTGGAATATATAAATATTCTCTATTTATTAATTGTTTTCACTTGTCACTTGCCAAAGCATTATCTTTGTTCAAGATTTTTCTCTGTTTGTTATATTTTAATAATCATCATTTTAAGAAACTAAAAACAATATATTAACAATAGAATAAATTTTACTAACTTTTTTAATATTTGGTTTTCTTATGTAGTTAATGCTAATAAGAAAAACTCTAAAGTGAATTTAATTTGATTTTGTTAGAAATAATACAGATACTACTATAGTTATGTGACTTTTAAAATTTAAAAATTCAATAAAAGTGAATGCATAATTTATCATACTGAAACGATTCTGGATTATAACCTGTCCTCCATAAAAATATGAAAAGAAACTTACATAAATATGCTAGTAAAGTTATTATCTGTTAATTTATTTAAAAATATTATTGAATGAGGAAAAATTTTGATATAAAAATAATCTCTCTCAGGTTTTCTGAAATTTCCATAAAACCATTCTTCTTTTTGAGATAGTTAAGGAGATGGCCATTTTCCTGCATATTTATATTTCTTTATATAAGTCCAGGAAAGAGAAAGAATAGAGAGGACAAATTAATACATTTTGAAACTTAATGAAAATTACATTAAATTTTTAATAAAGAAGAAGTTGACATTTTATGTTTTCAGTTTCATTGATTTTTTCCCCCCAAAGGATCTTGTTACATTTTCCATATCATGATATAATTGTTAAATGTTTTCCTTTTAATGTATTCATTTGTCTAATGGTGATATAAAATAATACAGATAATATAGTGGCTAGACCATTAAAGTGCCCCAGGTTAAAGACGTTTGTATAGTAAAAAGACAGAATGATTATTTTCCTTTAGTATCTAGTTGATTCAAAAAATTGGTCTTATATGAAAAGGTAGTTGCCTTTCTTTATGATTAAAAATATACTTTGGCTCTCATTGGGCATCTCCTAGACCATGTGGAAACCACATCTGGAGAAAGAAGACTAAACAGATTTTTAAAAAAGGAAATGAGCATTAATAAACTCTGTTTTCAGTGAATTTTAAAGTTCCATTGTACATTACAAAATAATTTTGCACTCGAAAATAAGTCAAACAAATAAAACTTGAGGCTGAACTCAGCTATGAGTAATTTTAGTATAGCTGAATGATCTATTCTAAATTCAACTTTGAGCAGTTCACTAGTATCTATTTATGAGTGTATGTGTGTGCATATATGTTTGGTATCTCAAGTGTGAAATTCACTATTTCCATATGCAAGAATTTATAAATCTGAGTCTGTTTTATTCCTAACTTGGGTTTAAATCTGTAAATAAAAATTCTCTCATTTAAAGTGAAAAGTGTGGTGTATGTTGACTAGACAATTGTATAGCATTGTCCTCTAGAAAATCTAAGTTCCTTCTTCCATATGACAAACTAGATTTTTCACTTTTCTTTAAGAACTCAGTGTTCCCACTATTATATGTAAATCATTTTCAAATTGGTTAATAACACTAACAATAAATGCTTATGATCATTCTCTGAAATTTCCAATACAAAGTTCATATGTGGCCATAGACCTCATGATGGCTAGTTTGAAAATTTCTACCTTTATTTCGTAATTTTCTGAGTGTATTTTCCTGGCTAGATTTTACATTCTGAAACCATTACTTTGACTTCTACTAACCTTCATTAGAAAAAAGTCATATAAAACCATGGACGTAACTAAATTGCTCCTTTACAGGAGTGGAAGTGTTTACAACGTCACCAGTTTTCCTTTTTAGAGTAATTTATCTTCATTACCTTCTGTTTTCATATTTGTTTCACAAGTTATATAAATTGTCAATTGTAAAAGTTCTTCATTAACAAAACTACGTCTTATGTAGAAAAGGTTCTGTATTATTTTATTTTTAAAAAAAATTCTCTTTGAAAGGCGGAGATCATGATAGAGATCAAGAGCAAGAGCAAGCTCTCTCATCCCTTGGTTTACTCCCCAGATGCCTGCAAGATCCAGGGCTGGGCCAGTTCAAAGCCAAAAGCCTGAAACCCAGTCCAGGTCGCTCATTTGGGTGGCAGGGATTTAATTGCTTGAACCATCACCACTGCCTCCCAAGGTGCACATTTCCAGGAAGCTGGAAAAGGAGCAGTGCTAAGACTCCAAAGCAGGCAATCTCGTATGGGATGCAGGTATTGAAGTGGCTTCATACGTGTTGTGTCTAATACTCACTCATATTTCTAAAGCATTTATTTTCTTTGCTTAATTATCTACTTAATTCCTTTAATATGAATGTTACTTGTATGCATTTATTGTATATATTTTTATTTACTAAATATGGTACTAATCATATTTCTCTTTAAAATAGTTTGTGACAGGCATAATGGTTCTTACATAATTTCTTGATTTTAAACTGCCTGTTGTTTTTTTTTTTCATGTGAAAAACACATTGATGATATCTCTCACTATAAAGTCAGATATAATTTTAATGACATTTATAGGTTTATAATTAAAACCAGGCTTTAAATCTGTTGTTTGCACTGAGTTTTAATAAATGATTAAAAATAATCATTAGTCTCAATAGAGCAAGGTAAACTGGAATGTTATTTGCAAGAGAATAATAATAATTAGCCAAATGTAAAGGCAAAGGAGTTTATTCTCATAATATCTCAAAAGCAAATGGCTTGAAGACTTGATTGAAACAATAGATATATTCTTTCAGTCTTCTCATTTCAGCTTTAAAAATGCAATATGCCACAAAATCAAAACTCTACTTTCAGACCTTCTTGTTTGATAAATTGCATTTTGCTGTGGGTTTTGAAACTATTCCTCTAAATAGAATCACTTGAGTTAAAAAAAAATTCTTTTTGGTGCTTTCTAATTTCTTTTATCTGTGCTGTCATTTTGTTCTTTTAGAAAATATCATTTTTAGACTTACCATCCAGACACAGTTTTTTGGTCTGAATTGTGAATAATACACACGCAGCCTTCATTTGATAAGTATTTCTTTAAATCATGATTGCTTCATCTGAGTGCTATTTTTTACAATCTAAATGTTGTATGTCTATATATGTATAAATATACACATGAATTTAGTGAAAACTTTCAGATTTATATTTATTTGGTCTACTCTTGCCTATTTATTCACTGTGCTTGCTATTTTTCTATATTCTTATGACAAATATGAGGATATAATTTATGATAACATTGACTGTAAAATCTATAAAATTAACAGAAGAGAGTTTGTTAAGTTTCTTTTTATTTAATGTGAAGGTGAATGAAAGTCAAGTCTGTTTGAATGTATTTATGATCTTTAATGACTTCCAATTGATTTTTGTTATGAATACTACAATTATCATATAATTAATTCATTTTACTAAATAAGTAAGAATGAACATAACCCATAACCAGTTCCAGAATACTACAGTGTTCAGGACAAAAGAATTGAGAAATATTTATATGAACAAAAATATCAATATATTTTAGGTGCTGGCATTGTGACCATAGTGGGTTTAGCTGATGCCTATGATGCTGGCATCCCTTATGGGTGCTGGTTTGTATTTCAGCTGCCACATTTCCAGTCCAGCTTCCTGCTAATACACCTGAGAAATCAGCAGGAGATAGCCAAGTACTTGGAGTCCTGGATGCATGTGAGAGATCCAGCCATTTGGGAAGTGAACCAGCAGATGGAAGATTCTCTCTCTCTCTTTCTCTCTCTATTTCATATCTCCTTCTATCTCTATCTCTTCCTCTCTCTCTTTGTAATTCTCCCTTTCAGACAAATAAATCTTACTTAAAATATCAGTATATTTTTAAAAATACATCAGAGTTCACACATCTGTTTTTTAAAGACTTTTTTATTTTATTAATTTTATTTATTTGAAAGAGTTACAGAAAGAGGTAGAGAGAGAGAGAGAGAGGAGAGAGGTCTTCCATCCACTGGCTCACTCCCCAAATGACCAAAATGGCTGGAGCTGAGCTTATCTGAAGCCAGGAGCCAGGAGCTTCTTCAGGTTTCTCGCGTGAATGCAGGGGCCCTAGGACTTGGGCCATCTTCTACTGCCTTTCCAGGCCATCAGCAGGTAGCTGGATCGGAAGTGGGACTTGAATCGGTGTGCAAACAGGATGCCCACACTACAGGCTGGGGCTTTAATCGTCTGTGCCACAGTGCTGGACCCTCACATCTCTTAAAATCTTTTCATTTCATGAGAATCCATACTGACCTGAGCTAATCATGCATAATTAATATCTACTCATCTACCTATCCCTTATCTATCTATCTATCTATCTATCTAAGTATCTATCTACCATCTATTGAATTTCTTTCTCTGGAGAATGCTGATTCATTACAAAATATATGTTCTATAGGATTAACTTTCCAGTGGTTTGGAAAGTGTCCTTCTGAAACCAACATCTTTATCATCACCTGTGAACTTAATAGAAATGATCATTTTTGGCCCTGACTCAGACCTACTTGATAAGCAATCTACTTTAACAAGTCCTATAAGTGATTCTGATGCACTCTTAAGTTTGAAACTATTTAAAATAAGGTAAATATAGTTCTAAGAGAAAAAAATTGTGTATAAGACACAATTTCACACTAGTAATATATGAAACAGAGATTAAAACAAAATTCCCAAGTACATGCTTAGAATTTGAGTTTCAACATATTTCAAACTGAATGATGTGTACTATATCTTTCAGCTGAAAAAAAAATCACTCACAAGATGACAAATGTAAATTTTGATAAGTAGAATTGGTAATATAATTTTGAATATTTTGAAATTTATTAAATATTTCATAAAATGAATATCCAAAAGATTATTAATCTTACAAATATAAAATAATTATAATACAATCTTATAAATAAGAATATAATTAAATTTTTTTGACAGGCAGAGTGGACAGTGAGAGAGAGAGAGAGACAGAAAGAAAGGTCTTCCTTTTCAGTTGGTTCACCCCACAATGGCCGCTGAGGCCGGCGCACCGTGCTGATCTAAAGCCAGGAGCCAGGTGCTTCTCCTGGTCTCCTATATGGGTGCAGGGCCCAAGGACTTGGGCCATGCTCCACTGCATTCCCGGGCCATAGCAGAGAGCTGGACTGGAAGAGGAGCAACAGGGACAGAATCCGGCGCCCTGACCGGGACAAGAACCCAGTGTGCCGGTGCCACAGGCAGAGGATTAGCCTATTGAGCCGCGGCGCCAGCAAAAATATCTTTTAAGTATTACTAATCCAGGAAAAAAGATACACCTCTGTAATTCAGTACATACAACAATATTTTTTCAAAGCTGTTCTCCCAAGCTAATTCCCCATCAAATAAAGCAATAGTAGAATTGTACAAAGACATACCAGTGCCCACTATCACATAGTGTATTTTTCAAAATAACAAAATTAATTGAACTAAATATTTAAATAATTATAATAGTTTGATCAAACTGGACATACTCAGCAAGGGCATTTAAACTAGTGGTTAAGATGCCAATGAAGATGTCTGTGTTTTGTATTGGAGTGCCCAGGTCGAATACCCCGCTATGGGTCTGAACTCTAGCTTCTTGCTACTGCACACCCTTGGAGGTAGTGATGATGACTCAAAGGAACTGGCATCCTCTCACCCAAAAGATAAATCTGGTTGGAGCTCTTGACTCCCAGCTTTGGCGCTGGCACAGTCTCCACTGTTCTGTACATTCAGAGACTGAGCCAGCAGAAGGGAGTCTCTCTCTCTTTCTCTCTCTCTCTCTCTCCTCCTCTCAAGTGAGTAAGTAGATGAAAACAGCTGGACCTATCTGGCATAGTGATTAAGAAGTCACTTGGGAGCCTTCATTCCATATCAGAATGGCTGGGTTTGAGTCTTGGCTCCCATCTCCAACTTCCTGCTAATGAAGCAACCTGGAAATCAGCAGGTGATACCCCAGGTAGTTGGGTGCCACCCCAAATGGGATAACAAGAGTAAATTCCAGTGTAGATATTTGAGGAGTAAACCAGTGGTTGGAGAAATCTGTCTTTTTCTTTCTGCCTTTAAAATAAAATAAAGAGATAAAGAATTTTTACTAGGCTACTTCTAGAGAAGCAAAATGATTATTATTATGAAAAAAACTTTAAGGTTGTCCTAATGTGGAAATCGGTTTAATTTTATTTAATCCTAGATTTCTCAAATTAATTGATTACAGATACCTTTCTCCAAGGAAGCTGCAGCTATTTGTATGTCTCCTTTGTAGAATCTACTGATCTATATAAAGGATTTTCAATAAACAGCAAAAATTGGCCACTAGAGAGAATCTTTGCTTAAAAGAATCCAGCAGCATGATTTCGTCGTGAGATAGTACTGCCCAGTGGTTAATAACTTGAATTACTCTCTCAGCTCACACCCTTAACAGCTGTGTAAGCTTGTATATAATTTTATTTATCATATCTGTGCTTCTGTGAGTTCAGCTTTTAAATGAAGTTGATATTAATGTCTAACTCAGGGAGTTATGGGTTTTAAAAGAGTGTCTGACACAGAGTAACATAGTCATTAAATATAATAGGAATGTATGCATTTGAACTATTATCATTTTGACTTGACTAAATATAGTTGCTGATCTCTAAGTTCTCATATCATAGGAAAATTTTTGCAAGTTAGTAGTATTAATACATTTTAAACATTTTATTAAATATGTCTAATAGTTAACCAAAAGAGGAATAGGGTAAAATATGAAAAATGCCTTTGGTTTATTTAAATAAATACATAGCATCTCCAATACACATAATTTTCTGCTAGTGCAGAATATTGTATTAATATTCAGAAAATATAATTAAAATTTTACAAAAGTTACTAATTTGAAATATTAGTGACATGATCATAAGTCTTAAATATTAGTCAAGAATAAGCTATAATTTGCTTACTATAACATGAAAACTGAAATGAACAGTATTTGCAATATTACTAGTTAAAATAATTTTTCTTTTGGTTGTATGAATTTATATAACTCCAAAAAGTGCAAATTAAAGTTAATACTTAAAGTATGAGAAATGCAAACACTGTGCTGAAATCCATGAGCTTCCTGCTACTTATGCTTAGAGGAGTCCCTGAAATAAACAAATGATCAAGTTATTTTTCTCTTTCAAAAATAGGAATTAAATTTCCTCAGCTTCTTGGCTACATGTGGATATGTTCTTACTTTATTTCTTTAAATGAAGAATATTCCCTCTGCACTTATTCCTGAGCTTTAAACTATGCCAAAAGAAAGACAATTTCTCAGGGTAAATACAATATGTACATCCATTTTTAACATGGATGAATTTTGGTTTACCTGTAACCACATATTTTTAAATTTAAAATTAATTCATGATATTTCACTGGTATCCATTTCTATGAGTCTCAAGAGTTTAGAAGTTTTTTTGTATTTGAATTCTTTTTTCTTATAATGACAACATATTATTTTGTTAAAAAGTGTCTTGAAACACTTTTATAATTAAAATTTACTTAGGAACATATTCAAATAACATCTCATCTCTTAAGACTTTACTGAAAATCTCACATTTTAAGATTTTACTGATCTTCAAAAAATATAATTGATTTGAATTTTGAAATCACATATTAGTGTATGTTACTTCTTTAATGACAAATCATATATTCTGATAAAAGTATATCAAATATTGTGCAGGCCTGCGGCATGATGAACTGGGTTTTCCTGAAACAGAGAGTGGGAATGCGGGGACAAGGACGCAAAGAATGGAGCCAAGACAAGTCCTGATCAAGGCTCATTTATTGAATAAATCCAGTAGTATTTAAACATGACTAGTTGTTTACAAGAAGGAGCACAAAAGATTTACATATCAAAAAGGCTCTTAAGGTTACAAAGAGTTCCCAATAAGGTTCTTAATTATTGATTACAAGGGTACAATAAAACACTTAGGTGATAAATGCAGGTTACAGGTGTGACTGATTATCTGTATCATCTCTTGTGAAAGGTTTAGGTTCTTCCTGCCTCTTCCCGGAATCTCCCTAGCCCAATTGTCTGTGCCCGGGAAGTCTCCATTCATATGTTTAAGTGCAAACAAAGGGAGTGACTACCTGTGGCTGCCCACAAAATATATTCAAATAACTTCAGTTTCTTGAAAGGAATTTTACTTTCTTGAACTTGAATAACAATTTATACTGTATCAAATGCAACTGACATTCTGTGAATAGTTAGTGAATTACTTGGAAAAAATTATTGACAGATCACCTCAACAGCTGCCACAGAACAATTAACAGAGAAAAATTCTCGGGAGTTTCTATTGGTTCAAATTAAAGCCTTCAAAGCCATCATTTATGCTGGAAGATTCACAACCTGGACTAAATATCGTCATGGTTAGGGTATGTGCAAAACAAGAACATGCACCCTGTTACCACGCGGGTGCAAGGACCCAAGGACTTGGCCCATCTTCTACTGCTATCCCAGGCCACAGCAGAGAGCTGGATTGGAAGAGGAGCAGCCAGGACTAGAACCAACGCCCACAGGGGATGCTGGCACTTCAGGCCAGGGCTTTAACAGGGTAACAGGGTGACTGGAGGGTCTAAGGGAACACTGTGCTCTCTTTTGCAGTAGCCTGTGGAGCAGACACGTGTTGGACCTGACCTTTCCAATATGGTCTCAGCTGAGCAATGGCAAAGCTGAACACTTCCTTCTAGTAAGCTTCAGACACCTTAAGGTAAAATCTGATGTAGTTACTTTATAGTTAAATCACATAGCACGATACAATTGGAATGTGAATTAGAAGACCTGGGGTTAGAGATGGCTCTATTAACTCTGCAAGTCACTTGACCTCCTCTATCCTCAGCCTCTTTATGCATAATGTATTGGAGCCTGATGAACTGATTTAGGCTCCTTCCAGCTTTAAACTTCTATGCTTTTTTCTCTTCCTGGTTTTAAGATTTATGGTGTTAAGTCATGGGCGAGAGAAATATTTTTGAGTAGTCACATCGCCAAAGGAATATGTGTATGCATAATATTAATTTCCTATACCAATTATTATCCTTTCCATTTAAAAGCATTTTATTTCAGCAATTTATAGTATAAGCATGATGTGATCAAGAAGGGTTAGTGTTTCTGTACTTGTAAAGTATCACGTCATGAATTTTATATATGTTTTGGCTGGTAAATCTTGAAGTCTCTCCTGAGGTTGTTTTGGAAGCTCCTTGTCAAAGCCATGAATCACAGGTTGGTTCCATTGTAAGCGATGTGTAGCCTTTCCTGCATTTTGGTTTGGGATAATGAGATATGAAAGGAAATGATTCTCCTATTCTTTGCAAAGATGTTGTAACATGGGATGATACTGTGAAAAGAGAATAAAATTAAAGGGAGAGTTGAATACTATTATTGTTAGTTTCCTTCAAATTAAGTATATATTCTGAGTAAAAAATTTCAAGTATGTACTCTATATGCAAAATAGATATTGAATTATATGCAATAAAGCATTTTCTTAAGTACAGTGATATTTTGTGATCATCATAGTATTAATAATAATACTCTATTGGTTTGTATATTTAATAAGATCATGTAGCCTTGGACTACATAGTAAAGAACAACTCTGTTAAATTACTGTGTCACAGGGCCGGCGATGTGGTTCAGCAAGTCAAAGCCCTGGCCTGAAGTGCCAGCATCCCATGTGATTGTCCGTTCTAGTCCTGGCTGCTCCTCTTCCAATCCAGCTCTCTGCTGTGGCCTGGAGTAGCAGTAGAAGATGGCCCAAGTCCTTGGGTCCTTGCACCCGCATGGAAGACCCAGAAGAAGCTCCTGGCTCCTGGCTTTGGATCGGCAGCTCCAGCCATTGAAGCCAACTGTGGAGTGAACCAGCAGATGGAAGACCTCTTTCTCTGTCTCTACCTCTCTCTAACTCTGTCTTTCAAATAAATAAAATAAATCTAAAAGAAATTACTGTGTCACTGATGCCCACAAATAGCATCATATTTTTCTGTTACATTGAGTAAAACTGCTTTTTGTCATTTCCATTTGTACAAAGGGAAAATTAATAAATGTATATTCTTGTTTAAAGCTGTGAGATAAGTAAACAATTTTGATCACATTTATATAAACTTGAGGCATTCTGATGTCATATATAAATATCCAGAAAAATTGAAACTGTATAATGAAGAGTTAAACTTTTCCCATATTTGACATCTTTTAAATTAACTGCAAGCAAGTAAAAGAGAAAAGAAATAAGGAGTACCTAAGTTATTCATTCAAATCCTATTATTTCTATTGATTTAGTAATTGGTAAACCTCATGTTCTACTCTGTGAAGTAATAATGCTCCTGGCCATGAGCTCTTTTATTTCAGGACTGTAATTTGAAATATTTCATTCACCTCTGAAAGTTGCAATATAATCCACATGCCAATCTCCCAGAAGGAATCTCTTAATGCAGATGTGCTAAGCAAGTGAAAACAGAATGTTAAAGATCAGGGAACCTCTTTTCTTGGAAACGTACACTTCACCTAAGATGTGACACATAACTTCAGTTTTGCTGGAGGCTCTTGGAGGTGTAGCTGCTGGTTGGCAACACCATTAGATAGTTCAAGTTGGGAATGGAAGGTTAACAAAAGATAGACAAAAGATAATCCACGTTTCTAGCTTTCAAGGGATTCACAGGTGGTAGCAGAGTGTGAGTTGTCAGTATTAAATCTAATACATTCCTCAGGTAGAGCAAGGGTTGGGTTACTACCCTGGAGAAATGGCAATCTGGTTTTCCACATTTGGAGTTAGAAACAGGCGCACTGGAAGATTTTCTATCTTAAGAGAACTTGAACTGAAATCAAGATCTGGAATAATTTTATGGCTCCAGTTTTTTATAAATGGATTAACATTTCCAATATGAAAAGCTTGAATGAAAATACTATAATGAGTCTGCTTCCTCCCAGTTATTTTCCAAGTCATAAACTAACACAGAGACTGACATGTAATTTAGCAACTGTGCTTCATCAAACCAAACTTCTTTTTCCTAACTCAATTTTTGCTCAAGCTAACAGTGTCATCATAGAAAGAGTCTCTAATTTAAATGCTACTAATCACTGTAGATTTAATTTGAATCTAAAGTAAACTATCAGCCCAGTGTGCAAAGTTTTGAAGATTCAGTGAACTTGAAAAGTTGTAGTTTCAGTTCAGTTCTTCAAGTTATCCTTTGCTGGAAAATTGGGCACACGAGGCAATTCAAAGATGGCGCCCAAAGGAAGTAAGGTGGACGGTACCCAAAGTTGTTTACCACCAAAGCTGTTTGGCCCTGCAGCATCAGGGGAGGTGACAACAACTGATGACGAGTGTATAAACATATGGTGGTTCTGTAAAAAATCGCCCCATAAAATGACCTTTTAAGTAATTGGCTGGTCCTTATGTTCTGCCCCAGTGACTATGCAGTTTTGTGCTTTCAAAGGTTTTGCTATGCTCGCAATAAACGAGTTCTTTCTTGCTTGACTTGACTCCCTGCTGCGTCTGATTGTCTCCAGGATCGGGAGGCTGGGGAACAGGCGAGCGACACACTTATCTTTCTTCAGACCCAGTCCATCTTCATTAGGGTGGACTAAGACCCTGCAGTCCTTCATATGCATCCTCTCAGGCACTTGTGCTTTCTACAGAATAACATAGTGCTCACTGCAGACTTTCTACATCATATTATTGAGCAAGACGTAAATAGAAATGCTATAGTTCTTAACAAAGTCTTAATATGTTCTCAGCACTTCCCAGCATTTGAGATCTTTAGTTAGCATGAGAAACTTGTGCTACATGTCCTTTTCTGCTTACTAATTCTTTCTTAAAGAACTGCAACCTAGGCAAATGAGAACAGCCTAACCAAAGACTTTTAAATTACACACACACACACGCACACCTCTAGATGTCTTCTTTATAATAAATCCATTCAGTGTGAATGTTCTATGACTTTTTCCACTCTGCTTAGACATGAATTGAATATTTTATATTTGGCATACTTTGATTCTCTATTAAAGGATATGCATTTTAGAGATAATTTATTAACAACTATGAAAATACAATAATTTGAAAGGAAGAATGTGCTTATTTTGTTACACATATTTCTAATTTCTCACACAAAATGTATTGTAGTAGAACATATAAACAATGGCAAGCCACAAATAAATATCCATAAGGTGGAATGATCTACGTTACTGTAATTCTTCCATCCTTACATCGTATCAGTGTTGAGAAAAGGAAGTCTGCATTCCTCCCCCACATTGATGGTGATATCAGACCAAACCTATTATAACTTTTGTTAGAAAATTTCTGGCCCATCGCTCTGAATTTACATCTGGTGATCAGAATGCATGAAAAGTCCTTAGAGTTAGCATATGCTCTTTGAAGAGCTAGATTTTATCAAAATAAATTGAATGTATATGATATTTGGGTAAGCAGAAATGCCTTGATAGCACTAAGTAGCCTCAGTAGAGTTACTCCATATGAAGTCATCACAAAAAGATATAGACAAGTACATTTCAAATGTATAATCACTGGCATTGCCCAGATTACCTCTCTAATTATGCCAGCTTTTCACTGCCCTTTCAACTTCTCATAATCTGACCAATTTTCTTTTGGACTACATCCTAAGAAGGTCAGGTCATCTACTACTAGAAACCCCCAAAAGCGTTTTGACCCTCACACATGAATGTGATTAGGCCTCTCATTCAAATCTCTTGTTGAAATTATATTACAATTAAGTATAAATTAAGGCCAGTGCCGCGGCTCAGTAGGCTAATCCTCCACCTAGCGGCGCCGGCACACAGGGTTCTAGTCCTGGTCGGGGCGCCAGATTCTTTCCCGGTTGCCCTTCTTCCAGGCCAGCTCTCTGCTGTGGCCAGGGAGTGCAGTGGAGGATGGCCCAAGTCCTTGGGCCCTGCACCCCATGGGAGACCAGGATAAGTACCTGGCTCCTGCCTTCAGATCAGCATGGTGCGCCGGCTGCAGCGTGCCAGCCGTGGCGGCCATTGGAGGGTGAACCAATGGCAAAAAGGAAGACCTTTCTCTCTCTTTCTCTCTCTCTCTCTCACTATCCACTCTACCTGTCAAAAAAAAAAAAAAAGTATAAATTAAAAGAAGAAGAAAAATGCTTCCAGCAGAAAATCAGTAAAGAAAGAAAGAAACCAATGCTGGTGAAACTTAAGGAGCAAAGGACCTTTAATGCAATTAGAACTTTAAGTTGGAAAAGATAAATAATCTAGTACTTCTATTTTTTCTTCTATTTTCCTCTTGCAGTCTTAAACTACTTCAAACAAAATAACTTGCTTTAAACATCCAATTTTTACCAAACTGAAGAGACTCTTTGAAATTCTAGTGAAGCACAAAGGTATTATGAATTTGTGTGGAGATAAATGTTTTAGGGACTGTTAGATGGTTTTGATAAATTACAGCATCACTTGTTGAAATTGCAAAACATACTGATTGAATTTAGTTTATTAAACTTTGTGAGGCTGTTCTCCTATTGTAATAATAATAATTCATCTTGTTTAAACTAATCATTTTAAAAATATTTTAGCAAACGATCATTATATGAGAAAAAAATCACTTGATTGTAGATGATCAGTTTAAACTAATTTGGTAAATGCTAGGTTAAGAAAGCAGTTTTTTTCTGCATTAATATCTTACAAAAGGGTTAAAGAAGAGGGATATTGAAAGATTAAATAGTTCAACAAATTGCCTTTAACTGAAAAAAGGAAATATTTCCCGGTAACTTCAAGTATTTTGTGCTTAACAAGGAATATGTCCAGTCTTTAGATTTTCATGCTATACTTATTTGTAAAGAATTTAAAGACCATTCACATTTAGAAAATAGTAATTATGAAGGCTGTCAAAGAAGGAGGTACCTTTCTCTGAAGGGAGGAGAGAACTTCCACTGTGATTATGGCCTTGTCTAAATAAGGTTGAAGTTTGTGAACTCAAGAGGCTTCCATAGCCTTGGCAGCTCATGACAAGAGCCTCGAGTGATTACTGACGTCATAAATAAGAGTGTCAATTGTTACATCAACAACAGGAATCACTGTGCACTTGCTCCCCATGTAGGAACTCTGTCCTTAATGTGTTGTACTATGAGAATTAATGGTAAAATTAGCTTCAAATAGTACTTTGTACTTTGTGTGTCTGTGTGGGTGCAATATGTTGAAATCTTTACTTAGTATATACTAAGTTGATCTATGTATAAAGATAATTAAAAATGAATCTTAATGAAAAATGGGATGGGAAAGGGAGTAGGAGATGCGATGTTTTGCAGGTGGGAGGATGGTTATAGGGGGAAAAACCACAATAATCCAAAAGTTGTACTTCTGAAATTTATACTTATTAAATAAAAGTTTTCTTAAAAAAAAAAACAAAGAAAAAAGAAAATACTAGTTATAAACTTTTCTTTAAAATTTAACTAAGTTTTTGGGCTTATGTTTTGGCCCAGCATTTTAAACCCTCTCAGCTGATCCACTTCCAATCCAGCTCCCTGCTAATGTGCCTGGGGAAGCAGCAGCAGATGGCCCAAGTGCTTAGGCCTCTGCCGCTCCTGAGGGAAACTCAGATGGAGTTCCTGACTCCTGGCTTCCACCTGGCAAAGCCCTGCTTGTGGTGGCCATTCAGGAAGTGAATCCACAGATGAAAGCTTGCTTTCTTTTTCACTCACCCTGTCTCTGTCACTATACCTTTCAAATAAATTAAATGATAAAAATTTTTAGCCAAATTTTACTTCAACATGTTTAATAAATGCACTATTTATGTTTTGAAAAATTATCTGTTTTCATGTTTAATGCAGAATATAATTAATTTGAAAATGGCAGTTCAACATAAACCAACTTGAAGAAAAAATGAGAAATCTAAAATCCATAAGTGCATGTTAAGGGGAATAAAGGAGGCACAGGCTGAGTTTGCCTAAAGGAGCTCACCATTTCATAAGTCTGATAGGAAAATAGTCATTATGAAATAATGTTAGAATTGTTAGGGTCCCTAAAGCGAGAAAAAGAGGGATGGCTGTTCCAGGCATTTCAAGGAGGAAGGCAGGAGGGTTCTCCAAGTAAGGCTGTGATGCAGACAGCAAGGGCCATTCCAACAGAAGATCATTTAGAATAAGCACTCCAACTTTCATTAATATTGCTCATTGAACAGAAGGCCATCACAAGCGAAATTCAAAACATTGCTGTTAAGATGAATTAATGATTGGGAGTCATGGACAATGGATGATTTTCCTCAAAAATCATTTTCTGAAGAAGTATTTAAACTTCCAGATAAAAACCTAGTTCACAAATTGTATCAATGAAGTGATTAAAGTAACTGCAGCAAGAGGACAGAAAATAACTCCCCGGCAATGACCTTGCTTCCTCAGGATAAGTTTCATAACTGTCTAGCAATGAATCATTTTCTATCTTTAGGCATGCCTGTTGTCCTGAAATGATCTTCCTACAAGGATAAGTCAGCTAGTGAAACAAAAACAACCTTGTCTATAGTTGTATTGGTTTATCCTTTGTAGTAACAGGTAAAAAATGATGCTTCCGAATGATGAGAATCCTGAGTACTCAATGTTTTGTTTCCTGGATTCCTGTAGAACTAGTACCTTTAAGAAGAGCCAAAGTAGACCGGCGCCGCGGCTCACTAGGCTAATCCTCCGCCTGCGGCGCCAGCACACCGGGTTCTAGTCCCAGTCGGGGCGCCGGATTCTGTCCCGGTTGCCCCTCTTCCAGGCCAGCTCTCTGCTATGGCCCGGGAGTGCAGTGGAGGATGGCCCAAGTGCTTGGGCCCTGCACCCACATGGGAGACCAGGAAAAGCACCTGGCTCCTGGCTTCGGATCAGTGCGGTGCGCCGGCCACAGCGGCCATTGGAGGGTGAACCAACGGTAAAGGAAGACCTTTCTCTCTGTGTGTCTCTCTCTCTGTCCACTCTGCCTGTCAAAAAAAAAAAAAAAATTAAGAATGGCCAAAGTAGCTTTATTTGCCTTACTGAACTGAGACTCAGCTTGGTGGTTCCTTAAGTGCTGGTAACTGTTCTCTCCAACCACAATGGACAAACTCCCCCAGTTACCCTCATTGCCTGCATAACCATCTGCTCTCAGTACTGCAGGAGCCCGGGAAGCTTTGCTTCACCCCTTTAGTTCACTGGGCGATGTTTCCTTTCAATGTCTAGGGGACCATAGCAGTCAGTATTCTTCATTCCACCCAGACCACTAGTCATATGTCTTCATTTTTCTTTCTTTTTCCTTTTGTGCTATTTTTGTGCCTTTGTCCTTTACTGAGCTTGTGTGAAAATTCTGTTTCTCTTTTGTAAACCTCAAATCCATCATACTTATATTTTGTCCTCTGACATGTAGCAAACCACAGTGCCTTAGGTGTGCTCTTTAAAAATGTGGGTTCGACTTCTCCCCTCCCTTCCCTGTTTCCCTCCCTCCCTCCCTCTCTCTCTCTTTTTCCTTCCATATCTCCTTCCTTCCTTCTTTCCTCTCTCCTTTGCCTCTTCCTCGTTCTCTCAGCCCAGGATATCTGGCAGGCATCTTCTGGCAATGTCTCTCTACCCAAAACTTTTGCTTTTTGGCCCAGAACTCTTCTCAGAGGCCCACGTTCAGGCTCCTTGTAAAGTGTGTTTTGCAAAGCTATAGCTTTGCTGCCTATATTGCTGTCTCTGTGGGACTCATTCACTTCACTGTCTGAAGTTGGAAGAAACTGCCTTCCACACATAAAACAGAAGCAGATCCAGGACCTGAACCAAGATGCTCCAACACAGGATGTAGAAGTTCCAAGTTGTGTCAAAACTGCTTCGCCAAACATCCACCCCTAAAATGCATCTTCTAGCTATTTTGAAATATACATTATAATCAATTATAGTAACATAGTCATAATTTTAGAATAAATATATTTAATTTAAATATGTTATAGTTACCATGCTATAAAATACATAACCAGAACTTTTAATAATAAAAACAGACTTCAGTTTGAGAGTTAATTTTATTTTATATATATATATATGTATATGTATATATACTTCAGATTCCCAGAAATAGGGATTGATTGCAAACTCAATTTCCTTTTTTAAGAATGTATGTATGTGTATATGTGTATATGTATTTAATATATACATGCACTTAAATTACAAATAAACTCTGAGATGAGCTACTTCCCTTGATGATCAGGTGAAGCCTGACAAGAAGCCAAGAGGCAGCTCTTGGTGAATGCACTGTGAATAAAGGCCCCTTTATTCATAACAGAAGCATTTTCACTCATTGTAATCTGCAGAATATATTGACATTCAACCCTGCCTGAAAATATTTCTTTTTGGAAATATTTGGAAAATATTTCCTTTTGGATTTGTCTCTTTAGTGTTTTGTTGTTGCTGCTGTTTAAAACAATATCACAAGGTAAAGCAGACTTTTAATAGTTATACTTTATGGATTTTTCTCCTTTACATACAAGGAAGAAATGTGTATGAAGGATTTGCAGATGTGATTTTGATAGCTTTATGTAATAAAACATTTTAAGAGACACTCTAGATATTCTAAAATGCAAAAAGAATAAGCCTTTATTGTTGCAAGGCCACTCTATAAAATTAAACATGGCATTTGTGGGAGAGATCCTGATTTTTTTTCCGTTACTATACTTTTTTAAAAAGAATGTTGTTCTCTGATTCTCTCATCCTTTTGAGTTGTTCCATGAATACTTTTAATGAGCAGTTTGCTTTTATTAAACATGCTGCTTGACTGAAGATTACCAAATTATGGTTTGAGTTTAAAATTAATTCTACCATCCAGCAATAAAATGACAATTGGAACATAAAAAAGTGTCCTTTACAGATAAATATATAAAATATATGTGATGGATGAAATATTTGAAAATATTTTAAAATTTTTATATCATTAAAACTACATTCAGCATTAATATTATATTTCTACAGCTAATGTTTAGAGGCATTAGTTACATTAAACTTGTATAAAAATTTCACTAGTGATTAATAATTATATTTGTAATCTGTAGTTAAATAAAGTAAATAAACTTATCCAGATATAATTTCAGGATGTGTGTATCTCCTCTGGCAGAAATTCTCTAGCAGTCATTTCACACAACCTTGTCCATTTAACACCATTGTTGACTGTTGTTCTATTTGAAACATACATGTATGGCCAGTCCACTTTCCAGGAGTGAACATAAAGCTCATTCTGAAGAGGATGATAGTCGTGTCCTGACTCTGGATGACTTACTGGGTGAGGCATGTTTTAGTCTTGGCTTTCAGCAGGAGCCAAACAGGTGCTTTTTGAATGTACTTTAAGCACACCAGGCTGAGAACAGACTTGTTAAATGAATGCTTTTTGGAGACTTAATCTGAGCATCATTAAAGGTAGAAATAGACTTCTAACTGTGGCTTGCAATCTTGTTTCCTGGAGGCATGTGTGGATATAACAAACTGACTTGAATGTTCCAGGAGTGCCTGTTATGCGCCAAACTGTTAGGCTTAGCACTTTTATGTGCATACATTCTCATTCAATTGTCAGAACAACACGGTAAAGCAGAATTGTTAGAGAGCTACTGAGGCTTAGAGAATTTAAGCACCATGCATAAAGTCATATACAAGACAGAGCCTACATAGAGGGTGGATTGTAATCCACATAATCAGGCCAAGTCAAGTACGTTTTCCACTTTACTACACTACCGTGAGGGCCTACAGGACTATGAAGCCCATCTAGAGGAGCTAGAATTCTGCCTTTGGTGAAAGATCTCCTGTACTTTAAGAAAATAGTAGAGCTAAACCTTCTGAGAACATGGTTCCCAGTTGAGGCCTTGTTTGCCATCTGCACATTTACTTCATGTGTTAATCTTAAGTTTCTCCCTCTAAAAATAGCCATGATGATATTTCAAGCTATAGCCCATGGATGTGGTGAATATTAATGTAAAAATCAAGGTCATAAGTCATTTTAAGCTACTGGAGAAAAGTTCTGACTGTTAGATAGATCCATGAAGTCTATTTTTAACTTCCACTAAGCCCCTACCCTAGGCCCTCTCTCCTACTGGCTCCCATTTTCCAAGAACTGACAGAAGGCACTGCAGTAAGGAGCATGATGGCCCCAAGGAGAACAGTGATAATGGCATGAATCTTACTTTCAACTATGATGAACGTTCTTCTCTGCCCAAAGCCTGGTTCTTTTTTTAATGCACAGTGAATATGAGACCAACTGACTTTAAATAACTTCTTTTTTTGAAAAAAATCATAGTTGCAACTATGATTTAGATCCATCAATCTAAACTCCCACACCAACACAGATAATATATGAAATTCATTAGTGTTTTGTTAATTAAATTTCAATGGAATCAATATTCGCATGAATTTTCTTCAGTAGACTGTGTAAGACAAGCTTCAAGTAACAGGAAAATATTGAAATCTCTCATGATGAAATCTTTATATTCCAGAAAGAGAAAACAAAAACCTGCTTAATAACTAAAAAGGGCAGTAAGGAGAAAAAAGAAAGAAAAATGAAAATGAAATAATCACAAAGTATAGGGCAGCAAAATAAACATCATGTCTTCCATCCACTGGTTCACTCCCCAAATGGGCGCAATAGCCAGAGCTGGGCCAGGCTACTGGGTCTCCCACATGGGTGGCAGCAGTCCAAGCACGTGGGCCATACTCTATTGCTTTCTCAGGTGCAAAGGCAGGAAGCTGAATGGGAAGTGTAACAGCCAGGACTGGAACCAGCACTCCAATACGGGATGGTGGCATCGCTGGATATGACTTGACTGGCTGCGCCACATGGGAGCCCCTTAAGTTTGTCTTACAGGCTCAGATATGTCTTCAAGTTCCCATGTGAATCAAATAAGTAATTGAATCTATCTTGGCTGAAATGTCCTTATGTGTTAAGATCTACTAAATAATATTTATGAGTTTGAGGTGGGGGAGAGTGGGAAGTAAACAGGATAACACTTGGAATACCAAATGTAAGTTATTGCTCATTCAAGTTAACTTTTTCCACAAATTTTAATGTTTAATTTACTTTTGCTGTTTTATCCCTAGCTATTATTAAGAATTCTGTTATTAAAATACTCAGATATTTATAATGACAGATAGTCCATTCACACTTAAAAAAGTGAAGTTACTGCGGCCAGTGCTGTGGCGTAGTGAGTAGAACTGTCACCTCCAGTGCCAGCACCTATATGGGCGCTGGTTCAAGTCCCGGCTGCTCCACTTCTGATCCAGCTCTCTGCTGTGCCCTGGGAAAGATGTGGAAGATGGCCCAAGTCCTTGGGCCCCTGCACCAGCATGGGAGACCTGGAAATGGCTCCTGGCTTCGGATCGGCGCAGATCCAGCAGTTGCAGCCAATTGGGGAGTGAACCAGTGGATAGAGTTCTCTCTCTCTCTCTCTCTCTCTCTCTCTATGCCTCTCTTTCTCTTTCTATGTAACTCTGAGTTTCAAATAAATAAAAAAATCTTTAAAAAAAGAAGTGAAGTTACCAAAGTATTAAATCATATCTTTTCTCAGTTATCTATCAAATTTAAGGATAACATTTATAAACTTCCAAATATTAGATGGGCATTTTAATAAACTTAAAATTACTACGTTAATTTGTCATATTTTAATTTGTAATTTTTCTCCCTAAAATGTAGTCTTCTAGACTGAGTAGTGTCCTCTATAAGTTATAACAAGTGACTTCCCTTCTAACAAGAAAGAAACATAGACACAGAGGGAGTGTGATGGGATGGTGACAGCAGGTTTTGGATGTTACTGGTCGTAGAGGGGAGAGTGGTTACTGGAGCAGATTTAGTGGGTTCTTTTCCTCAGCTTACTATAGAAATAAGGAGCAGGGAAACAATTTGCAATGAAGTTGAAACTTTATTTTTGTTTTGCAAAGCGAAAGCAAAAGCACCTGGTCTTGTCTAAGAGGTGACTGGTTTTCAGGAAGTGCACTAGGGTTTTAAGGTCTGGCTGATTTCTTTTTTGGGTCCTACTCTGGGAGTGACTATTGGCCGGGTGTTTCACATAATGTATGCTCATTGGCTCAGAGCCCATGGTGACAGTGAGGCTCTTTCGGTGACATCCTGAATGGAAATTGCTAAGAGCTAGTTTTCTCTTTGGTGGACTCAGCCTCCCTGATGGTTCTGGGTGGAAAATTGCAATTGACTTAAGATGTGGTCAAAAGCACAGGCTCATACACAGAACAGGTTGTTACAGTGAGAACAGGTAGGAGCAGGTCTCAGAACAAAACTCCTTGTCACAGCCTGTAGCCTGCATCCATAAGACATTCTGCTAAAGCTTGAGCCGCCTACAGACAGCCTAACAGGGTGGCTTTGATGGGTTTGTTTGTCTACAATGCGATGATTTGCTGTCCATTTCCAGAATGCAGGAGAGAGATAGGGGCCAGCTTCTCCTTCAAAGCAACCAGGTGATAGCAACTCTGCTTCTGTCTCAATTTTATAACTGTGAGTAAATTTCTGTTGTTTTAAAACACAGCAGTTTCTAGTACTTTGTGATAGCAACTCTAGGAAATGGACACACACACACACACACACACCCATCCATATACTTGTTTTTTCTATTATAATAAAATTGAAGATAAGAGTTTCCACCCCAGTTGCTCTCTTCATGTATAAATTTACATTCCAACTAAAACAAACAACCATACATTCAAAACTATATTTTGATGTTAACCCTGCAAACATAACATAACTGATTTGAATGGAGATCAAATAGAAAAAGATAATAATGCATATTCTTCCACATATTATTCACATACATTATGTGTCATAGTCGTAGAAAAGTAATAACATTTTCATAGAAATTTTTCCCTGTCATAACAACGTAAAGATAAAGGTTTATTCAATCATTCATCTGAGTTGGTTTCAATTTTCTCAACAGGTACCACACAATTGCATTTAATGAGCTCATATTCAATAAGAAAAATCTTAATATGCTCACATGAAATGTAACTTTTTGGTTATATTTGTTTTTGTTTTGCTGCAATTTGAATGAATAAGATTTCCTGCAGAAATAAGACACTTACCCTAAAATTAGACTTATGATTATGTTGTGAATATAGTCATTAAACTATGGAAAAATAATATCCCAAATGTAAGGCCATTTTTAAAAAAATTAACATAAAGAGAAACAATTTCATGTATAAGTCAGTTTTTTTAAAGTGAAGTTAAGAAAATAATGTTTTATATTTCCTTTGACGGTCAAGACCTTAAAATTTGGTACTTGTTTAAGGTCTTGGTACTTGTTTAAAATATGTGTTCACTATGTGAATATTGTGAAAGTACTCTTTAGAAACAAGTCATATTTGCCATTTTATGGATTTTTTTTTTGTTTTCTAAGATTTATTTATTTGAAAGGAAGAATTACACGGAGAAAGAGATACAGAGAAAGAAACCTTCCA
Organism: Oryctolagus cuniculus; assembly: GCF_051225735.1. Classification (NCBI taxonomy): domain Eukaryota; kingdom Metazoa; phylum Chordata; class Mammalia; order Lagomorpha; family Leporidae; genus Oryctolagus; species Oryctolagus cuniculus. The sequence goes on along the minus strand of NC_142868.1, from coordinate 61,888,119 downwards.
TTTGGTGGTTCACTTTCCAGATGGCCGCAACGGTCAAGGGTAGGCCAGGATGAAGCCAGGAGCCAGGAGCTTCTTCTATGTCTTCCACATGATGCAGGGGTCCAAGTACTTGGGCTATCTTCTGCTGTCTTCCCAGGCCATTAGCAGGGAGTGGGATCAAAAGTGGAGCAGTTGGAATGTGAGCTGGCACTATAGGTTACAGGTGTTGCAGGCAGCAGCTTAACACTTTATGCCACAACACTGGCCCTGCCGTTTTGTTATTTTTGTGCACACTGGCTAAAGATCTCTATTGAATATTTAAAATTAGATTCAGTTTGGCTGTTTACTGACAGAGATAACAGACACAAATACTGAGAGTTTTAAACTGTTTTTCAAGAAATGTCATTATTCTTTGTCTTTCATGCTTAAATGATGTAAAAGCACACATTTAGGTGGGTTTTACCTTATCTAAATTCTTTCATTCCCTTCTATTAATGAAGTATGTGAATGTATTAAAGTGTAAAAGTGTCTTTTTACAAATCTTAAGAAGATGCTTTGCTGTACTTACAAAAAACTGTTTGAAAAGCAGAGTGGGAGAGTGGGAGAGTGAGAGAGGAAAGAAGAGGGGGAATGGGAGGTAGAGGGAGATGGAGAGGGAGAAGGAGACAGAGAGGGAGAAGAGAAGGAGAGGGAGAGGGAAGGAGAGGGAGACAGAGAGGTAGATATTTTCCATCCATTGTTTTGCTCCCCAAATGGCCACAGTGACTGAGGGTGAGGAGAATCAGGGCTCATATGGGATGCAGGCGATGCAGGCGGTATCTTAATACACTGTTCCACAGCGCTGGCACCTGCTGTACTTTGATCACTTTATTTTTTGATTTTTTTTTTTTACTGAGGAATTGCAAAAGAAGGAGGAAATAATTTGACCTGGTTTTTGAAGAACAGAAACACTTAGTAAAATTTACATTTTAGAAGTTCTCTTTGTAGCATAATATATGAAACTCAAAGCATATATTAATTTTTAAAATTATACGTCACAAACTTAAAAAGAAACTTTAGTATAACCAAACACAGAAATGTTACCCATTGTTAAAAAAATAGGACAATAAGGAAGAGAAACTATGTCTATTCTAATCATCTGTGAGCCTTTTGCACTAGGATAGGAAAATGTATTTTATTAGAATGTTTAAGATCTTTTAAATCTAAAAAGAAAGTGAGAGATTGAATAAATTAGGTGTTAGCTGAAGGTCATTTTAACTGTACTAATTTAGAAATATACTGGAAAAAAGAATTTTCTATTTCTTAATGAGACACAATATATGCACTGGAGATATGATTTGATATGGTCTGAGATCCTGTTTGGACACCTTCTTAATTAACTTCAATAAAAATGAAATTTTGGAAATGAGATTAATTCAACAAATCAATTGATAATGACTAATTAATTGGTGTCAGTTATCATTTATAAAGTAGTTTGAAGATGGAACATGCTATGAGTGTTAAATGGTATTATTAACATCATAATGATGAAGAATGAGGGTAAGAAATCTAGCATGAGTAACAATTTAAAAACAATTTATGTTGTGGACAGTGTAAAAGAATAGTATTTAGGAAGACATGTAAAACTGTTTCTTCGGTTTCTTTTTCATATATACAGCTAAAAATATTTTTTAAATTCCCTTTTTTGCTTCATTTGTATTACTCAATCAATTAGTATTTACAAAGCCCTTAGAATATACCAGATGCTATTCTAAGCACTAGAAATTTAGTACTGAAGAAAATAAGCCAAGCCCCTGCCTTTAAGGAACCTACATGTGTTAGAAGAAGCAAAAATAAAGACATAAACACAGAAATAAGAATTTCAGATACAAATAAATGGCATGGAGAAAATAAGGTAGGAAAAAATGATAGAGGGCATTTAATGCATAGGTAGAGCTCCAAATGGTTGAGTGATTGACAAGCTTTCTGGGCTGAGAAATCAGGCCTGAATAATGAGAAAGATACCAAGGAGCCCGAAAACAGCAATTATGATACCCCAATTCCCAAATAAGCTTGGTGAGTTCAAGAATCAAAAATGAGTCTACGGCCATATCACCCTTATATCACTCGTTTGATCTCAGAAGAATCAAAACTGAATCAAATACAGTTGGGGTAAGTTTCAAGGTAGAGCAGAATATTAAATCAGAGATTTTTCTAGTGATAACGAGAAGTCAGGAGAAGACAGGATCTAATGGTACTGAGGCTGCTGAGTGGAGAATGCATTGTCACTGCAAGTTTAGAGAAAGAAGAACCAGTGTTGTTTGTGTTTGTCTTTTGTCAAGAGCTTTATTGAACACAGTTTACATATGATACAAACTCAAGACTCTCAGGTTTAAATCTAAAGATTTTGGCAACATTAACAAGCAGTTTAATCATCATTGTAAATCAGTTTTAGAACATACTCCTTTCCTCCCTCAGGATCACTTTTCTTTTTTCTTTTTTTTTTTCGGACAGGCAGAGTTAGACAGTGAGAGAGAGAGACAGAGAGAAAGGTTTTCCTTCCATTGGTTCAGTCCCCTAATAGCCACCACAGCCGGCGCACAGCACCGATCTGAAGCCTCCTTAGGACCCAGGTGCTTCCTCCTGGTCTCCCATGCTGGTGCAGGGCCAAGGACTGGGGCCATCCTCAGCTGCCCTCCTGGGCCACAGCAGAGAGCTGGACTGGAAGAGGGGCAACCGGGACAGAATCCAACCCCCCGACCGGGACTAGAACCTGGAGTTTCGGCGCCATAGGCGGAGGATTAGCCAAGTGAGCCGCGGCGCTGGCCCAGGATCACTCTTGATCTTTTACAATAAATCCAATCCCCAGCTTCAGGCAACCCCTCCTCTGCCTTCTGTCTTTGTATGTTTGCATTTTGTGGACATTCTATGTAAGTAGATTCATGTTACATGTGCTTAGAAAGTGATAGTCCAAACCTAAATGATAGTAGCAAAAATGGTGAGAAGTGGTTCCTTTAGAGATTTGTTGTAGAGACAAAAAACAAGTCTTTCTGTTGAATTAGATGTGGTGATTGAGGGAATAAAATAATTTTAAAATTTCAGATTAAAAAAATTGATATGTTGATTAAGTGGTTGATAATCCTATTGGTATATTGATTAGGTGGTCTATGATCCTATTATGATGCTGAAACATCTTCAAGGAGAATAATCTGCATTTTTTCATATAATATTTCATATTTTCATTTAATATGATACTGTAGATATAAAGCAGGCAACAAGGAATCATCCTACTGTATGGATGTTTAAACCTATCCAAGATCAAAGCAAGATATGGGAGGGCAAGAGAGAGAGAACTAAGTGTGAAACCCCAAACATTTTGGCATATGTAATTTTCAGAGTTCATTATGAAATAAATAAGTGGGCCCCTTGTTAAAAAGTCAACTGAAATTTCTTCCAGTCTCCAACCCAGAATGTAAGAAACTTAGAAATTTCCCTCTGTCTTAACAACAAACAAAGGAAGCAAACTGAGAAATCCAGAACTTTTCTCAGATCTAGTAGGAGAAAGAGGTCACCTCCCACCGCCTTCCCCAAACTGGAGAGACAGACAAATGGATACAGAGAATCACAACTTAGAAGGAATCCAGGAACAAAAATCTCTATTAGCTTGAAAATTATAAACTGTATTTGATGATTTTTTCAAGGTTAATGTGGACAAGCTTGAGACATAAAAACTCTAGGGAACACAGTCACAGGGAAATATTCATGCTCTTGTTTTACCTCCAGGAGCTCTATCAGGTCTCACAGTGAACATCAGAGAAAAACACCCTCAGGCTTCTTGCAGGAAGAGGAGGAAGGGAACCATTTCTAAATATGCCATGGTATTCTATTCTTTTTAACAAAGACTGCTATGTGACCTTTTATAGCAATTTTAGCAGAGTCTAACTTGCAGGAATTCTATTAGAGGACACTGTATTTAGAGGAAGGAAAACACTCAACCCCAGCTGTTTCTTTTACATAGAACATTATGTCTATTTTTCAACAACAACAACAAAATTACAAGACAAAAAAAACAGGTTTGAAGATGCTTGATAAACATCAGAAACAAAATCAGATATGTCATAATGTTGGGATTATCAGAACATGAACTGTTTTTAAACTTGTACTACCTGGGGCTCATACGGTGTTATTTGATAGTGGATCCAGGTTAGTTGTCAATGCAGGGCCCTCATTGTAGTTCAGTGGATTAAGCTGCCATTTCAATGCCCTCATCCCATATTGGAATGTCAGTTTGAGTTCCTGTTGTTGCACTTCCTATCTAGCTTCCTGCTAGCATACCAGGGAAGGCAGAGGAAGAAGGTCCCTGTATTTGGGTAGGAGAGCAGGAGAGAATTTCTGGCTCCTGGCCCAGACCTGACTGCTGTGGCCATCTGCCGCATGAATCAACAGATGGACAGTCAATCTCTCTCAAATAAATAATAAAATTTTAAAAAGATAAATCATAAATGTATATTGCAAAGTCTAGGTATTACAAAATTAAACCATAAAGTAAAATAAAATAACAAAACCTCAAATCATCCCTAATATGTTAACAAAGAGAGAAAATGGAATCATAAAGTACTCAGATAAATATTCAGATAAATATTTTGATAAAATCACATGGGACAGAAATTGTGTCGAAGACAAAGCAGGAATAAAGAACAAAAGCAACAAATAGAAAGAAGTGACAATTATTAATGCAATTATTTTAATAATAAGTGCAAACATGACAAAAACGAATGTTGTCAGAGTTTATTTATAAAAGACTCAACCATGTTATTTACAAGAAATGTACTTTAAATATGAATAGACAAATACACAAAAGTGAATGAATAGAGAAAAGATATACCATGCTAACACTAATCAAAAGAAAATTGTACCTATATTATTTTCAGAAATTTATCAGGGATAAAGAGAGGCAATACATGATGATGGAGTGTTTAATTAAATAAGATTCAAAAATCATTAAATGCATGTGCCTAAAAGCAGAGCTTCGAAATACATGAGGCAAAAATTGATAGATCAATAAAAATTAAGAATTCACCATTGTTGTAGATTATAAATAATTCTATCAGCAATAGAAGAAAATCTATAAGAACATGGTTATATTCAGCAGTGCCACCAGTTAAATGGAGAGCTTTCGCATCTAATCACCACTTTATCTGCTACCAGAATGCACATGCTTTTCATGGTTACATGTAACAATTGAGAGAAACTACATTTTGGGGCAACAATCTTAAGAAATTTAAATTATAAAATAATACAATGTCTGATGTAAGAAAACAGTGGAATTAAAGAAGGAATCTATTACAGAAAGACAACTGGAAAATGTGAAAGCACTTGGATATTACTCAAGGTACTCCTAAATGATACATGAATCAAATGAAAATACAACTTATCCAGATTTATGATATGCAGTGAAATTAGTGCTTAGAGAGAAATTATGGCATTGAATGTGTAAGTTAGGAAAGAATAAACATATAAACTCAATAATCTAATATTCCAGTTAGATAATTGACAAAAGAAAAGAAAAATTAATCCAAAGGAAGCTGAAGGCAAGAAGCAGCAAAAATGGAAGAGTAAGCAACAAAACTTAAAAAAGGAAAGCAGTGGAGAAAATCAATAATCAAAAGCTCACTCTTTTTAAAAATCAATAAATTTCTAACCAAGTTGAAAAGGAAACATAGAATGAGACATTGGTGCTGATATCAGAAATGATAGCATCACTGCAGATCCAACAGACAATAAATGAAAATATAGGAATAACCTTAACTATAGGTACAAAGGAATCAATTTCTTGAAAGATACAATTTGCCAAAACTCATACAACAAACAATAGACAATCAGGGCAGGCCTATAAATACACTAGAGAAACTGAACCATTAATTAGTAAATTACTGAAAGAGAAAGCATCAGAACTAGATGAGTTTGTGATTTCTGTTATACATTTAAGGAAGAAGTTTTATTGAACTTTCAGTCTCTTCAAAAGACAAAAACAGAGAGACTACTTCAACATCATGCTATGAGGCAATATTACCCTAATACTAAAACCAGACAGAAATATTGCAGGAAAATAAAACTGCAGACCAATCCTTCATGAAGATAGATGCGAAAATCTTTAATAAAATACCAGCAAATTTAACCCAATAATCTATAACAGTCATACACCATGACCAATAAATCTTAAAACTCAACAATAAGAAAGTGAACAACCCAATGTGAATGAACAGAAGATCATCATCTGGTTTTAGGAAATTGCCAAGTGAAATAACAAGGAGATGCCATTATACACTTATTAGAATTGTCAAAATTTAAAAACATTGAAAGGACTAAATATGGAAAAGACTTGGAGCTCTTTCAGGTACTCTCATTCACTACTTTCTATAATGCAAAGCGGAACATCCACTATGAAAGACAGTTTTACAATTTCTGAAAAAAGTAAATACACTCTTACCACACGACCCAGAAACTGTATGTTTATGTTTACTCAAATGAATTGAAATTTTATGTCCATATAAAAACCTTCACAAGGATGTTTGCAGAAGCTTTATTTGTAATTGACAAAACTTGGGAGCTCAAAAATGGGTAAATAAGTGGATAGTTTTAAAAAATGGTACAGCTAGATGATACAGTATTATTCAGCACAAAAATAAATGAGCTATTAAGATTAGGAAAGGCCTGGAGGGACTTCTAATGCACAATACTAAGGGGAAGAAGTCAATCTGTGTGAACCCAAATATTTGACACTCTAGAAAAGGCAAACAGCACCAAGCCAGTAAAGAAGATCAACAGTTGTCAGGGATTGAGGGGAAGCAGAGATAAACAGGCAGAACACTGATAATTTTTAGTGGGGGGGGGTTAAACTATTCTATATAACACTGTAATGGTAAACATGTGTTATTACATTTGTCAAATTTCATAGAATGTAAATACCAAAGATGAATCTTAATGTAAGCAATGGACTTTGGGTGATGATGTGTGCATTGGTTAGTTTTTAGTCTAAGATGAGCTACTTAAAAAAAGAAGGAAGTTTATTTTGGCTCTCATTTTTAAAGGTTCATAGACAAGACCAGGTGGGCTTCAGTGCTTTGGCCAGACAGTGATGACAGCAATGACTGGGCATGTGTGGAAGAACGAGCACCTGGGGTACCAGGGTGCAGAGAAACAGGGAACTCACAAATCTTCTCTGTATATGAAGTCTCTCCTTATAAAGCATGAGGGGATCACAGAGGATTCACCCTAAAAACTTGTTCCAGTCTAATCAGTTTTCCAAAGCCCCCACATCCAGGCATCATAACTGGATTAAACCTCCACCCTTAATCCATTAACCAATAATATTAATCCAAGCACTGACATTTGGCACAGTGGTTAAGGCATCATTTGGGATATATGTATCTCAAATTGGACTGCCTAACTTGAGTTTTGGTTCCTCCACTTGTGATCCAGCTTCCTGCTAAAGTGCACCCTGGAAAGTAGAAGATAATGACTTCAATACCTGAGTGCCTGTCACCCATATTGGAGGTCTGGATTGAGTCCAGGCTCCTGGCTTTGTTCTTACTGGGTCATAGCTATTGTCAGCATTTAGGAAGTGAACCAGAAGATGAATGCTCTCCCTTCTGTCCATCTGTGTCTATCTCTGTCTTTCAAACAATGTGAAAATAAATATTTTTTTAAAAAGACATCATTCAGTTAACCATTAATATAAGACAGCGGGCATCAAGACTTTAATACATGGGCTTTGGGGGAACACCCAAACCAATATCTAAATCATAGCAAAGTGTCAATGTGGGTTCACTGATTGTCACAAGTTTGCCACCTTGGTGTAGGATGCTGATATTAAGGGAAGCTATGCATGTGTGGTCATTGAGGAGATATGCACAATTTCTTTCTATTCAATTTTGCTGTGAATCTAAAACAGCTATAGAAATACAGTTTGTTAATTAAAAAACTGAGAAGTTTAGGATGACAGCAACAGAGAATTAAATGAAGCACTGGAATTTTTAAGTAGGAGGATTTTTGCAGCTTCAGTGTTTGCTTACCCATAAGTCAATCCTACCTACTATGGTCTGAAGGGAAAGAAAGAAGAATCAAATGGAACTGTTCTTATAGAAACTTGAAGAAATGATGGTGTTATGAACTGAATTATGAAACCTCAAAATTAAGTTATTAGGGTGGTTATGATGCCTCTTCAAGAAGATTCTAATTTTCCACATTAAAGTATCCGAGTTCAATTTCTTGCTCCTGATCCTTACCCAACAGACCCTGGGAGGCATTGGTGGCATTAAGTAGTTGGGTTCTTGTCATTAGCTGAGAAACCTGGAATGAGTCTCCAGCTCTCTGTTTTGGCCCAGCCCAGCCCTGGTCACTTCAGGTACTTGGGAATGAACCAAAGAAAGAGAACTCTTAATTCTGCCTCTCTGTCTTTAAAATATTAATTTTTTTTAAAATAGAACATATAAAAATATTGAGGAGCCTTAACCTCCAATGTAGCTATATTTGGAGACAGGGTCTTGAGGGAAAAAAAAATTGGAGCTAATTAAGGTCAAAAGGTGGACTCTTCTCTTACAGAGTAGTATCCTAATATAAATAGGGAGAATAACCAGAGATTCTCTTGCCCCACCAAACACACACACACACACACACACACACAGAGAGAGAGAGAGAGAGAGAGAGAGAGAGAGAGACATAAAAAAGACATAGTCAGAAGGCTGTAAACTATGAAGAAACCAATAACGTATGCACCTTGATATTGGACTTGTAGTTTACATAACTGTGACAACATAGACTTCTGTAAGCCACCGAGATTCTAGCATTCTGTTACAGCAACTACAGCAAACTAATACAGAAAGTTTCAGAGAGGAAATGGTCACTCTGCCCAGTGCTGATGAAGAGCAAATTAGGACGAACACTGAGACTTGACAACCAACTTAAGGGAAGTTATGCCAATTTTATATCTGTAGGATCTCTTTTATATTGATAAGAAAGAGGGAATCCTTGTTTTAAATGGTTGGGAAAAGGAATAAAAATAAAAATAAGTCAAGAAAATCAATTACCAATTCATTATATTTCTTTGTAAGGGCCAATGCTTTCCTGTCTTCCTATTGTTTTTCAATACTGTTATTATGAAATCATGTTTCTTGCATCCTAACTCATTTTGCAAATTTCTATAAAATTTATTTTGTGAAAATTAAAAATTTCATGCACTTTCCTTTGTTAAAAATGTTTTCTGAGATGAATTCTGAATATTTTATCTTACTATCTAAGATCTTCCTATTATGACTCCATTAATTCACATTATCCAAAGGGATTCATATGATCTGTTAGGCAAAAAGACACTTACCTGGGGTCTGAGAATTGCAATTCAGGGAGCACAGATTCTAGTAGAAACCAAATTGTGTCCTGTTTAGTAAAGAATCTCAAAGGTTCTTTTCAGAGTTAAAAAAAAAGAGGAAGTTGAATTATACAAGTTGTATGTCTACATTTATTATTAGTGAATAAATTTGTTGCTATAGCTCCTCCATTCAGTGTGTGTGTGTGTATATTTATATATATTCCTCATAAGATGTTTCTTCTAAGATGGTCCTTCTCAAGTAAATTTCTTTTGGGATGTCAGTAAATTCATAGAGTTTTCACCATAGCACACAATGAAGTCTGGATCACAAAATATAGTCACTGCTGTCAACTTTATTTCACATTTGATATTATTTATTCTTCACAAATCCCTAGAGTCAGATTTTTGCACCTGAGGTGGGATTACCTAAGGGCAACCTCATGTTCCTTGATTCAGTAGAAGAAGACCTAGAAGTTAGAAAGAGCTATTATTCCCAGGGTTATCATTTATTCAGTGAAAAGATATGATTGATATCAGCAGACAAAAAAGACATGTGGTGTGGAAGACTAGCTGAAGCTAGGCACCTGTTTCCAGGTATTGTCTCCCAAGGAGTTACAGAGACATGCTTAATTCTCCCTGCAGTAAAACGAGAGAATGTGTCGTTTTACCAACTAAGGAAGCTATCACATGCCTTGAAATCTAGGGTTTTTACTGGGGATCAGTCATATACACACATTTTATGAATAACCTCTCATCCTCAGATTTCAGTCTCCTAGAGCAAAGATAGGTATTTATCATAAATCACATTGTTAGCATAAAATATCAGATCCAACTGTTACCAGGATAGCCCAAGGCTTCAGGCATGAACACGCATTACACGGAATCTTCCAGGGATCGCAGATCCTCTCCCAGGAGCAGACCATGGGATAGTCTGAACATCTGAGAATGTACAAGCCTGCTGAGTTAAAACTTTCCTAAACAGCCTTTTCAAAGAAATTTTCTTACTTGATTTTGAAGTGAGAAGAAAAATGGAACTGTGGTGAGGGAGGTGAGGAGCAAAGGGACTCCATTTAGCTAATGGGGACCAGGTATCAAGTATTGGTCTGGTTATTATAAATGTATTATCTCTGTAACTCCCTTCACATCGGTTATGATTCATTTATTCTTTACTTAAAAATATTTACTAAAGGGATGCAGAAATGTCTTGCGACACTTCTATTATGTCTAGAAAGATTTCACAAATCCTTACTGATAATCCTTAGTTTCAGATTGAATTTACATACCTAATGCTCATATCTGAGATAATTCTAATTAATTCAACAAACATTTATTAAATACTTATTATATGCTGAGTTAATTTAAATATATGCCCAATGTGTACTCTGTTTTCTGTAACTATGGATAGTGGAGAAGGAGAAGGTAGCATTATCTGATAATAAATTTTCTACAGCTACTTGCTCTTAGAATTTAATGTCTTTACTATACAGTTAATTTTGCTTAAAAGGTAATTCATAATTATTATAAAATATTGATAAAATAGAGCATAAAGATAAAATAAAATATAAAATAAATATCACAATTGCATTCATTTTGAAAAATTATTTCTAATTCATATATCATCCTATAAAGAATCATTCTGCACACAGTTGTATTCTTCTCATTTAAAATTATTGCATCTCCATATATATTAGATACATTATATATTATTAAATATAATTATTGCATCCACATATATTAGATACCAACTCGTTGTTCCAATATAGATTCACATCAACTATCATTTTCACATCATTTTAAAGATATTTAAAATATGCCAGGAATTGTACAAGGTCCCTTACATTATATCTCATTTAATCCTTGGAGTAACCCACTGATCTATTTGTTTTCACCACCTTGATATAGGTGAGGCTCTGAGGATCAAGGGAATCAAGTAGCATGCCCAAGATTTCAGCATTAGAAGTAGTGATTATTAGTTTAGAATATGCCAATCATTCCAAAATTCTAAGCTACATTAATCTAATTAATCCAGGTGTACATATTATAGATCTTTAATAATGTTGTGTGCATCTGGAGAATATGTTTGATGTTCTGTGCTTTTTCTCTATGTCCCTCAATATTTAATATACTGATATGTACATGTTTATTTCCAATTATACCATTAATTAGTTTAAGTGAATTTACCATATGGTCTTTGCTACTTCATCATTAATGTATTTCTTTATTGATTGAACTCAGTTAAATTTGACATGATTGCAATTGTTAAAAACATGAAGATTTATGATTTTAGTGTTTACTAAAGATATTGCTTAAATGAAATACTTCTGGTTTTTGTTATCAAGAACAGAGTTTTCTACAGTTTTTTTCCCCAAATGTTATGTGTCAAAAATTTAAGGGCTAGTAGAATCACTGGTTAGTATTATTTTTGTAATATTTATCAAACAGTGATAAAAAGCATGTATCAGATATTAAATAGTAACAAAAATCCACAGTTTCATGGCTGAGTTAATAAATAGAAGAAGAATACAAAATAGTTAGCATTTCTGTATCCTAATCCTCAGTCAACTTCCTGTCTGTGAGCTTTCAGGACACTGTATTTTTCATGGTTTTTGTAGCAACACTTGTGAAATCCTTTTGTTATAATATCTTCATTTCTTCACTCTCTTTTTCTGAAATGTCAACCCAAAGAACATGCCTTTTATCATGGCACAATACTGCTCAGTGTACCAAGAGGTATTAATACCAAAAAATCACCTATTAAAACAGAATTTCGATGCAAAATGACCATTAAACAATAAGAAAATTATGATATCTTTCTGAAAACAGGGAAGCTAGGATTTGTTCTAATGTTCTGAAATAAAGAGAAAAATGTCACAGAAAAATAAACAAGAAAATCCTCAGAAATTAATTCGTGGGGGCCGGCGCTGTGGCACAGTAGGTTAATCTTCCTCCTGTGGCGCCAGCATCCCATATGGGCGCTGTTTCTAGTCCCGGCTGCTCCTCTTCCATTACAGCTCTCTGCTGTGGCCTGGGATAGCAGTAGAAGATGGGCCAAGTCCTCAGGTCCCTGCACCCACATGGGAGACCAGGAAGAAGCACTTGGCTCCTGGCTTCGGATTGGCGCAGATCCAACTGTTGTGGCCATTTGGGGAGTGAACCAATGAACGGAAGAGCTTTCTCTCTGTCTCTCCCTCTCACTGTCTGTAACTCTACCTCTCAAATAAATAAATAAAATCTTTAAAAAAAGAAATTAATTCTTACCTATCAATTTTTGATACTACAGATAAACTCTTGATTGAAGTAACCTCGAACAAAAAGTATAATAATCAGCTGTTGTTTGATTTCACAATGCATTAATTTAAAAAGTACTAATCTTAGTTGAATTCAGTAAGAGCTTTTTTCTATATATTTATTTTATTTACTTGAAAAAATGAGAGAGAGAGGGGTAGAGACAGCAGAGAAAGAGAAACAGAAATGTTCCATCTGCTGATAGTACAGAAATGGTCACAATGGCCAGAGCTGGGCCTGGCCAAAGTCTGGAACCTGGAACTCCATCGATGTCTCCCATGTGGATGTCACGGGCCCAAATCCTTGGGCCATCTTCTGCTGCTTTCACAGGCCTGTTTCTGTGGCGCTTGATCAGAAGCCCAGCAGCCAGGACTCCAACCAGCATCCTGACATGGGGTACCCAGGCCATAAAGGAGCTTTCCGTTTGAAGAGTTCAAACTGTTTTATAATCAAGTGTCATGCAATCAGCATAAAGCTAATGTAAGCAGAACCATTATTATTTTGGAGTTTTGACATGATGATGAAGTACTGGTCTATGTTATCTAGTATACATGTTGAATTTCTAAAAGTCATTAAGAACAATGAAATTAAATCCTGCAAACTGTGATATAGAGTTCTTTGTAATGTGATTTGTATTTCTTCTTCCTTGCCATCTCAACTGATCTTAATGGAGATTTTAGGTAAAGTGGCATTCAAATCAGAATAATCCGCAATAATCTGAACTAGGGTTTAATTCTGTAGGAACAAAAATTTAGAGAAAAGAAAAGAAGAAAAATGTAGGTAGCAAAGAAGTTTTAGGAGGCCGGCGTCAAGGCTCAATAGGCTAATCCTCCACCAGCAGCACCAGCACACCGGGTTCTAGTCCCGGTCGGGGCACCAGATTCTGTCCTGGTTGCCCCTCTTCCAGGCCAGCTCTCTGCTATGGCGCTGGCCGCAGCGCACCAGCCACGGTGGCCATTGGAGGGTGAACCAACGGCAAAAGGAAGACCTTTCTCTCTGTCTCTCTCTCTCTCTCTCTCTGTCCACTCTGCCTGTAAAAAAAAAAAAAAAAAAAAAAAAAAAAGTTGTTTTAGGAAATATCAGATGGAACAAATGAGAAAAATCATAAAATGCTATTTCTATCAATAGGTTAAAGCTTGAGAATCTGTTTAGAAAACAGTGTTATAAACATGCTTGTATTGTTTCTAATTTAGACATATTTAATTGCCAAATTTTAAGGTCTTGGTACTTGTATGTGTTCACTATGTGAATATTGAGAAAGTACTCTTTATAAACCTCATTTCATTCTTTTTCCATAAGCATACATTCTTATGTGATAAACAAACAAGAAAAGTAAAATTTTCCCCAAACTGATTGTTTTTTCACTATAACATTCAGTCAAAAAGTATAATCCATAGCATGCCTTTGAGACATTTCTATATCAATCCCAGCCCTCTTTGTGTACCCTGGATTCCTACACCTAACTGTCTGGTTGACATTACCATTCAAAAGGCCTATTGTCATCTCTCTCAATTTTTTTTTCCCCTGCAAATTTGCTTTTCCTTTGCCTTTTTCATTGAAGCTAAGAGCAACTCTACCTTTGGAATGCTCAGGTCAGTCATATTAGCTTTCCTCACTCTTCACTTTCTTCCACACTATTTGTCCAAGCAATCAGGAAATCCTGTTGGGGGCACTAAATCCTCAAATATATACTGAGAAGCAAATGACTTACCATCTCTGCTGCTTCCAAACCAATCCATTGTTTCCTGGAGTTCCCTCAGATCCTCTCATGTCATCTCAACCCTTTGTCCAGTGAATGTTTACACTAACACTTTTAAAACATAAATCTTATCACATTTTTCATCAGTGGATATTGGCAGATGGATTCCTACCTTGGTCAGAATCAAAACCAAATTCTTTCTATGGCTCACAATATCCTTCATAAATTGACTCAGTGTCAAACACTCATTTTTGCTATATTGTCAGGTTGCTGGTTTTGAACAATGAAGTAAACTAAGTCAAGAAATGATCTGATTAAAAACAAAGCTAAATAAAGAAGATAGCTATAGCTCCTGGCTTTGGATGGACGCAATCCACTGGCTGTAGCGGCCATTTGAGGGGTGAACCAATGGATAGGAAGACCTTTCTCTCTGTCTCTCTCTCTCTCTGTCTAAATCTGCCTGTCAAAAAAAAAAAAAAAAAAGAATATAGCTATAAAAGTGCAAAAACTAAGATTCTAGTTTCAAATGATTATAAACAAAGCTAAATAAAGAATATAGCTATAATAACGCAAATTTAGATTCTAGTTTCAAAAATATATTGAAAGAAAGTTTTATTTTTATGTAGACTTTGATAGAAGTGACTACCAACAAATAAGTATGTAACATAGAAAGTTTATTTTTTTAAATTTTGGACACCACATAGTTTCCTCAAGATATAAGTTATTAGTTCCATAAACTCTGTTTTGTTCACCTACTTAAGTTATCACTAAAGTTTAGTGAATTGAAGTAAAACATTGGGAAAACTTCAAAAAAGTGCATTTGCAGTGTTTCAAAAATAATGTTTCCTATTTGCTCATATTTTTTAGAAAAACCTGTTAATGATACATTTACTATTTGTAGTGATGTGACAACATAATCTGCCTAGTACTAACCAGAAAAATAAAGACCCTTATGATTATACATAGAAATTCTGAATAAAATTATACATATATATTACATATGTGATAGAGATACATTCTATAGCTTTATTTCACATCATTGTATAAACTGACGTCTGCTAAAATTTGTTGGAAGGGAAAAATATCTCACAAGAATATTAGGAAGAGTAAAATACAGACTTAGCAGATCTGATTACTCCTTAAATTTACTGTTTTCATGATATGTAAAGGAGTGTACTGCCCACCATTAGTTTCTGAAAATTATAGTGAAGCACAGAATTCATCAGAGTATTCTTGCTTTCATTTTGAACTTAGAATGTATCCTTAGGAAAATAATGGCAAAAATTTTCCTAAAGATTATTAGGAACAAAGAACAGAATGGAGTTATAGTGAGGCACTCTTGGACTGAAAAATATTTTTAGAGCAAACAGGAAGAGAAAACAGGAGAGAGAAAAGGATGGCTGGAGGAAAGACAAGAGAGAGCTATTTAAGCCCCTGAGATTTCTCTTGTGAAAGGCTATTATTTGTATTGATTTTAGTTTGCAAGTTCTCTTTTTCCCTTTCTCTGCTGGTCCACTATGTAATCCATAAATAATAAATGGTGTAGCAGTGAGTCATTCTTCAGACAGCAAGCATAGCAACTGTAACAACACATTAGTCCACCAGTTGAGCACCACATCATCTCCCACCGTAAAATGTACTTCGCTGAAGAATCAAGACCCTAGAATTTCAACTCTCCATTGGTCCTGAGGGTCTAACTAAAAGGACACTGAGGAGTGCAGAATCAAAGGATTTGCCTGCCAACTATGTCAGCTCTTATTATCACTTGTACTTTAATTCATGTTTTTATTTCTTTGCCCCCAACATCTTGACTTAAACAGTAAATGTATAGGACAAGAGCTGTTTTGCTACATTTATCAAGTTGTTACATATGACCTCCTTCTGGATTTTTTCATGGGAATAATAAAATTTTCTCTACATAGTGTAGTTTTGTTTGTTATTTATCACATAAATCTGTACAAAATGCAAGCTTAAGAGAAAAGCAGGTAACTGATAGCTTATGGGCCCAATAAAAATAGGACAAAATATTCAACTAATGGCAGTTAAAGACCTCTTTAGAAAGTAACATCAATAAAGGAAATTGAAAGTTAATAAGTCAGTGAATAATATGACACTAAGGTGTTTTAGTGCTTCGAAGAACTGGATAGGGATATCATACATACTTGTGTGAGCATATTTCTCATTCCATGGAATAATCGTCTCACTTCTATGCTTATTTTTAACTTCCAGAAATATAGAAAAATGTCCAAGGGTCAGCGTTATGGTGCAGCTTGTTAAGCCACTGCCTGCAATGTTGGCATCACATGAGCACCAGTTCAAGTTCCAGCTGTTCCACTTCCCATCCAGCTCCCTGCTTGTGCACCTGGGAAAGCAACAGAAGATGGCTTAAGTATTGAGCCCCCTGCCACCCACAAGGGAGATACATTGTAGCCATTTGAGGAGTGAACCAGGGGATGGAAGATCTCCCTCTGTCTCTGTCTCTGTCTCTGTAACTCTTTCAAATAAATAAATAAATCTTTAAAAAAAATCCAGAAAAGTACACAAATCATTTCTCTTTATCTCAATGAATTTCAAAATGTGAGCACACATGACATTCTAGCTCCAGATTGCTATCATCTCCAAAATCTACCCTTTCATTAGTCCACTTTCATTACTGTGACAAAATACATGTAGCTGGTTAACTTTATAAAGAAAAGAAGTTCACTGTTTTGGCAACCGTATTGGTTCTAGTGAGGGCCTATATCAGATGGCATTTATTTATTTATTTATTTTTGACAGGCAGAGTGGACAGTGAGAGAGAGAGAGACATAGAGAAAGGTCTTCCTTTTGCCGTTGGTTCACCCTCCAATGGCCGCCGCAGCCAGGCACCG
The DNA here is from genome assembly GCF_051225735.1 of Oryctolagus cuniculus. NCBI lineage: Eukaryota > Metazoa > Chordata > Mammalia > Lagomorpha > Leporidae > Oryctolagus > Oryctolagus cuniculus. The sequence continues at coordinate 61,870,940 of NC_142868.1, read as the reverse complement.
CGCTGATCGATGGCAGGAGCCAGGTACTTATCCTGGTCTCCCATGGGGTGTAGGGTCCAAGGACTTGAGCCATCCTCCACTGCACTCCCTGGCCACAGCAGAGAGCTGGACTGGAAGAGGGGCAACCGGGACAGAATCCGGCGCCCTGACCGGGACTAGAACCCGGTGTGCCGGTGCCGCAAGGTGGAGGATTAGCCTAGTGAGCTGCAGCGCTGGCCATCAGATGGCATTGTAACAGGAAGACACAGGTAGCAGTGAGAGATCACATTGCCAGACAGGAAGTCAGAGATTGGACTCCCACAGCCCTTCCTGCAAGCATGTCTTTTTTTTTTTTTTTTTTTTTTTTGACAGGCAGAGTGGACAGTGAGGGGGAGAGAGAGAGAGAGAGAGAGAGAGAGATGTCTTCCTTTTGCCGTTGGTTCAGGAACCCTCCAATGGCCACCGCAGCAGGCGCGCTGCAGCTGGTGATCGCGCTGATCCGAAGCCAGGAGCCAAGTGCTTCTCCTGGTCTCCCATGGGGTGCAGGGCCCAAGCACTTGGGCCATCCTCTACTGCACTCCCTGGCCACAGCAGAGAGCTGGCCTGGAAGAGGGGCAACCGGGACAGAATCCGGTGCCCCGACCAGGACTAGAACCCGGTGTGCCGGCTCTGCTGGCAGAGGATTAGCCTTTTGAGCTACGGTGCCGGCCGCAAGCATGTCTTTTCTGACCTGACAAACACCCACTGGGCCATGTTGCTTAAAAATACATCATGTCTACATTGCCATGTGGAATAGCAATCTTCAACACATGAACATTTAGGTTCAAACTACATCTAAATCATAGCACACTGCCTCCTCTCGGATATTTTCTCCTACAAAAGTTGGCTCTTCTTCAGCAAGGATGATTTTTTTTTTTTTTAAAGATTTATCTATTTATTTGAAAGTCAGAGTTACACAGAGAGAGAGGAGAGGCAGAGAGAGAGAGAGAGAGAAAGTCTTCCAACCACTGGTTCACTCTCCAACTGGCCGCAACGGCTGGAGCTGCCCCGATCTGAAGCCAGGAGCCAGGAGCTCCTTCCAGGTCTCCTACGTGAGTGCAGAGGCCCAAGGACTTAGGCCATCTTCTACTGCTATCTCAGGCCATAGCAGAGAGCTGGATCAGAAGAGGAGCAGCCAGGACTTGAATCATTGCTCCTATGAGATGCTGGCACTGCAGGCGGTGGCTTTACCCGCTATGTCATAGTGCTGGCCCCAGAGGATGATTTCTAAGTATTTGCTTTGTGTGGCTTCTTGCTTTAGAATAAATTGATATTTCTCATTTCTATATAGTATTTTGGTGTTTAAATGTTCTACATTTCTTACACTTCATTATTAATGAACAGAAGTGATGTTTCAAAATTTAGACTACTATATTCAATGCTGCTATGATTATTTTTGCCACATTTCTGATAAACAGGTATATTGAGTGCTAAGCTATGTTTATACACATTTAATTAGTTTTTCTTACTAGGTTTGTCAAAGTGTATACCAAAGTCTTGTCAATTAGAGCTCCTACTGTTTATGGATATTCTAGTTCTCCACCCCCTTATTCATGTATTTGATATAGAATTGCTCTTTTTAAAAATTTATTCAGTTTAGCTATTTTGGCAGGTGTAGTGTTACCACAATTTGAATATAATAATTGATATTTCTTCAATTATTATTATTGAATATATTTCAAGTATTTATTAGCTATTGACTGGCTACTTATAGAATTTTCTTTCTTTAAAAAATGCTGATCAAGTATTATGCTAATTTTTCTGTTGTGCTATTAGGTTTTTATTGATCGGTTTGAGTTGATTTTACTTACTGAATATAAGTCAACTTGTATTTTCAATCATTTAACACTGTCTGTGAAATGAAATTTCTTAATTTAAATGTAATAAAATGTCTTTTTCTTTTCTAAGATAGCAATATATCTGTTCCCTGACAATTTTTTCCAGAGGTTGTATTATTATTTTACCTTTCATGTTCTGGTCTAGAAGCCATATTGGATACAGATTTAAAGAGGCTATACTATTTAATATAGCTAAGTATATAAACTCCATTTTGTAGCAAAATATCATGGAGTCCCCTAAATTTGATTCTAGAATCATTTTTTCAATATATCATTCTGGGTCCAAACAGGAAAAAGACACCATTCACTAATTTTAATAAGGAAAATCTAATACAGACTCATTACAGTTTTAAAAAGATTTTTATTTATTTATTTGAGAGGCAGAGTTACAGACAGTGAGAGGAAGAGACAGAGAGAGAGATCTTCCTTCCATTGGTTCACTCCCCAAATGACCACAACAGCCGGAGCTGTGCTGATCTGAATCCAGGAGCCAGAAACTTCCTCTGGTCTCTCACGTGGGTGCAGGGGCCCAAGGACTTGGTCCATCTTCTACTGCTATCCCAGGCCACAGCAGAGAGCTGGACTGGATGAGTAGCAACCGGGACTAGAACTGGGATGCCGACACTGCAAGTGGAGAATTAACCAAGTGAGCCACGGCGCTGGCCCCCAGACTCATTACATTTAACCAAATTAGAATAGTAGGAGATTGGCCAATAAGAAATAGAGTGAACTCTAAATGGAATAGCAGACGTAAAGGGCAGCCATTAACCCTAGAGTTAATATGATATCCAAGGAAAATCTCCACATGCATCACCATTCTGGCTTGAGATACATTCCTTGATAGAGAGCACAATCATGTCTCCCTTAGCAGAGAATTTGCTGGGGGGGGGGGGAGCTGATGAAACATGCTGGAAATTTACTATTTAGACCAAGAAGAGTTGTGCATAGGGAAGTAACTCACTTTAGGCTCTCTGACGTAAAATTGTCCAAGGTTGATCAGGAAAGCTGATGGCTGCTCTTTCTGCAGGATCCTGATCCTGGCGATGTATCCCACCTCGTAAGAACTTCATACTGTATAAACTAATAATATTACAGGAAATGAGCTCCATACAAGACATATGCATTGCAGAAACCTTTCAAGAAGCATACCGTAATGGGGAGAAAAACCATTGTTCCTACACTGTCTCCTGTATCTCCACAAAGAAAGCTTCACAGCTATGAAAGAGTAACTATATTTCAATGACCTATATCCATTTTATAAAGTAAACAAAAAGAGTTACTTAATAGTTGAGAGGCAATAAATTGATAACTGCAAGGCCAACTTCTATTTTAAAAACAGAGAAGGAATAGTTAGATATAAACACTTAGTATCTTAGTATGTCCTAGTATTAGTGGACTGTAACCATTACCATGTTTTACATGCCATGAGGTGGGTGTCACTAATCAGAGGGTATCAGGACTTGAAAACATTCAATGTTTGGTGTGGGTCAGCATTGTGGCATAGTGGGTAAAGTAGCCACTTGTGACATTGGCGTCATATAAGGACAGCAAGTCATATTTTGCTGCTCTACCTCCCATCTAGCTTCCTGCTAATGATATGAGAAAAGCAGCAGAAGATGGTCCCGAGTGTTGGGCCCCCACCACCCAATTGGGAGACCTGGATGAGCTCCTGGCTCCTGGCTTCATCCTGGCTCAACCCTAGCTGTTGCGCCTACATGGGCAGTGAACCAGTGGATGGAAGACCTCTGTGTCTCTCCCTCTCTCTATCTGTAACTATGACCTTCAATTAAATAAATAAAACCACAAGCAAATAAAATGCATTCATTTCCCAAGGTATCTCTCATAGAGGATGAGAAGGTTGATACAATCACTAACTGACAGGAACAATATTGCTTCTCTATTTACAATTAGACAGGAAGTTAAATACAATGTAAAGGAAACAGATTGATTGACAAGTTTCACTCTATGAAATATTTTTTGAATTCTAGGTACAAATAAGCATACAGACTGTATTTTTGAAAGTCATTTGAATTGAATATTTCATTTGCTTACATGATATTATAGTCTCCTTTTATTTCTTTGAAAATGTATTTATTTATTTATACCTAGAAACTTATTTAAGGTATACAAACTTCATGCATTTAATATATACAACTTTAGAAATATAGTGATTCTTTCCTTCTGCCCTACCTTCCACCCACACTCCCACCCTTCCTTCTCTTCCCTCTCCTATTCCCATTCTTATTTTTTGCTAAGATCTATTTTCAATTAACTTTATACACATTAGATGAACTCTATACTAAGAGTTCAACAAGTAGTATGGAAAAAAAAAAAAAAAAAACTGTTCCTTAACAGTCTCTAGCACTTTCTAACACTTTTCTTCATAGTACCAAATTCAGCATTGTTTTCATAACTACCTTCAATTTGCTGATTCTTTTAGAGTAAGATTTTTTTTTAAAGATTTTTATTTATTTATTTGACAGGTAGAGTTACAGACAATGTGAGAGAGAGACAGAGAAAAAGGTCTTCCTTCTGTTGGTTCACTTCCCAAATGGCCGCTATGGCTGGAGCTGTGCGGATCTGAAGCCAGGAGCCAGGAGCCTCTTCCTGGTCTCCTATGGGGGTACAGAGGCCCAAGCACTTGGGCCATCCTCCACTGCCCTCCCGGGCCACAGCAGAGAGCTGGACTGGAAGAGGAGCAACCAGGACTAGAAGCCAGAGCCCATATGAGATGCCGGCACTGCAGGCAGAGGATTAACCTAGTGCGCCACGGCGCCTGCCCCAAGTAAAATTCTTTTTTTAAAATGTCATTTATTTATGCAGTTTCAATTCTCATATCTTCGTAAAATATATAGGTCTTAATTTCCAACTCTAAAATCAGTCTAAGACTCTAGAGTCATAAATGTTTACTAAAAACCACAATCAGTTTTCATGTCACCCCTAGTTACAATGGCTATCATCCAAAAATCCCAAATTAACAAATGTTGGCAATGAGTGGGAGAAAAAAAAAAAAAAAAAAAAAAAAGGTACCCTGCTGGTGGGAATGTAACTAGTACAGTCATTATGGAAGACAGTATGGAGATTACTCAGAAATCAGAAAATTGATCTATCATATTACCCAGGTATTTATTTACTGGAAATTTACCCAAAAGAAATGAAATCCGCATTTGAAAGAGTTATCTGCACCCCCATGCTTATAGCAGCTCAAGTCACAATAGTTAAGATAAGGAGGAAAAATGAAGGGAAGTATTTTTATATTCTTAGAAGTGTATCTATGAAATACACAAAATCTGTTCTCTTTATATTAAGAAAAAATAAAAGAATGAATAATATATCATTTTATGTAGAGGCAAATTTTTTACCCATTCATCTAGCAATAGACATTCTATTGCTCCTACATTTTAGCTATAGGAAATAACACTGCTATGAATCTAGGTGTTCAAATGCTATGGACTGAATTGCATGCCTGCTAAATTCATATAAGGAAAACCTAACTCCAAATATTACTGTCTTTATAGATGGGGCTTTAGGAGGTGATTAAAATTAAGTGAGGTCATAAATGTGGCATCTTAAGCAACTGGACTGGTGGCTTTATAAGAAGACTATCCCTGTCTCCACCTCAACACACAGAAGAAACCCCAGAAGCAGTAAAACAGAATGTGCTCTGTAATTCAGAAAGAGGGACCTCAACAGGAATCAATTGGCCATAGCCTAGTTTTGGAATTTCCAGCCTCCAGACTTGTGGGAAATAAATTTGTGTTGTTTAGTTCAAAAAATGTGTAACTACTTGTGACTCTTGAATTCAAAATTCTGATTAAAGATGCAATTAATTTTCAAGACATCTAGCTCAACATTTTATACCCATTTAGTCTTACTATTTATATTCATCTTCTATCAATTTTGCAGGCCATAAAATCCATTATTTTTTCGTGTTTTCCACATTCTTTAACTCTACAAACTTTTATCCCGTGTTATCATTCCCAATAATTACAAGAATTCAAAAAAAGCACCAAATTATGTTTAGGATAAATCAGTTGCCTTTTGAGGGATGGAGTAAAGAGTAAAAGAGTTGAAGTTTCTATAGTCCGTAATTAATAAATCCCAAATATGTAAAAATAAAATCCATAGGATTTGACGTATGCTCACAAACCAAGGGGTCAGCATTCAAGTTTAGGTCATAAAGAATAGTATTCTACATGTGAGAAACGAAGAAATACAGAAGTCGGAGAGAATCGACAGTAAAAAATCTCATTCGCATAAGATAAAGCAAATAGAGGACAGAGAAAGTAAATTTGAAGATACTATAAAAGTATTTCAAAGTAAAGAACAGAGAGATAAATACAGCTAAATACATTTAATCTTGATAAAGAGCTTGACAGGAAAGTTTTCAAGGTGGGGAGAAGTGCAGCGACAAAGAAGATTATGAAAAATCACTGGGATATTAAGGCCAAAACTAAAGATTGAATGTTGGATTAGAGAGGGCAAAAATAAGTCAGTGTAAGTCACAGATAAATATTGAATCAGAACTGGGGTATTTAATAAAAAAAAGATCTCCAAACAGTTTAGGGTCAAGATTTTCTGATTCCTCAATGCAATTTTTAAATGTTATAGGAAGCTACACAGAAAAACACTGAAAAATATTTATCTATAAGAAACACGATTCCCAGGAGGATGGTTGTGCTCTTGAGGTCAAGTAGACCTCTAGAATTCTATGAGTGTGAGGAATCTTTTATTTATTTGTGAGTTGCTTCCTGACTTATGGAAGAATTATTAATCTTCCTTTTGCAGAAGTGGGAACTGAAAGAAGGTTAAGCAACTTTCCCTTAAGATGTAGGAAGGCAAGCAGTCCAATGATAGAATTCTGAGAGGAATTCTAGAATCTATAGCACATTACTGAAGTTGGTTAACATTAGACACTGTACGGGTGCCTGCACTGTGACAAAGTGGGTAAAGTGGCTGCCTGCGACTCCAGCATCTCAAATGAGCACCCATTGGTGTCCCAGCTGCTCCACTTTCAATCTGGTTCCTTTCTAATGGCCTAGGAAAATCAATGGAAGATGGCCCAAGTGTTTGGGTTCCTGCAGCCATGTGGGAGACTTGAATGAAGCTCCTGGCTCCTGGCTTCTGCTCGGTCTAACTCCGGCAGTTGCGGCTATTGGAAGTGAACCAGTGGATGGAATCTCTTTCTCTCTCTCTCTCTCTCTCTCTCTTTCTCTCTTTAACTCTGACTTTAAAATAAATAAATACATTTTTAAAAAATGTTAGACAAGGAATTTTAGAAGGTCTTAAGTAACTGGTGCTATTCATCTAATCATACCCTATCAGATTGAGATATTATTAAAATAAAATTATGTCATTCTTAACACAATTATTATGTTCCTTTCATTTTTGTGAGCAGATAAAAACATTTTATTAATCCGATTAAAAATGCATAATGGAGTGCATATTAATCATAAAACTTAAACTATATTAATTAATAGCCTATTTGATTTTAGGAATTATAACTCAATATTTATTCAGTTCATATTATTTGCATGATTTGCGTATGACATTGTACAGGCTCTAAAATTGCCTTATTCTACAGTAGAGAAGAATTTGGGGTTTAGAATCATACAGGAATTGAAATTCTTACGTCAATATTTGTTTCAAACTTGGAGAGATTATGAATTTTTCTCTAATTGTGAAATTAAGATGATGATAAGACTTCACTATTTTATCATGAGTGTTAAGTAAATTTATACACTATGAAAAAATTAAGAGTACCTCTCAATAGCTGTTACTCAACAAATATCAGCTCCAATGAATCACATGTATCAAATACAGCTGGTTGAAGAAATCGGACTCAGCACGCGCGATCTTGTGCTGTAAGATGACCTCAAGAACATGATTATTGTGGTTTTGAACTTTTAGAAAATCATGCTGGGAACCGTCTTTGAGAATTCCTCTATGTTTTGGAAACAAAGGAAATGAAAACGGATTCTAGGAGGAAATATGATGAAGAAGATTGTGGACATATCAGCCAGTTTCAAAAATGGTCTAAGGAGTCTGCATATGAGGGTGATCCAAAAACTCCATGGAAAACAAAATAAAAAGTAAGTTTGTTTTGGTGATTTTTTAAAAAAAATCTATGCATTTTTTTCATAATATGCATTTCCATGAACTCTTTCGAGGCCTCTTGTATATACCACAGTACCAGGATTAGTTGGCTTTTGTAACCTGTTATCCACTTCACCTCTCTCCTGCCAGCAACATACCTTTTCTCTTGTTAGAAGAAGCATTTAGGAACCAGCATTGTGGTGTAGCGGGCCAAGCCTTCCCCAGAGAAGCTGACATCCCATTTGGGTGCCAGTACTTGTCCTGACTGCTCTACTTCCAATCCAGCTCCCTGCCAATGTGCCTGGGAAAACAGTAGAAGATATTCCAAGAGCTTGGATCCTGAGTTCTTGAAAGAGATGTGGAAAAAACTCCTGGCTCCTGGCTTCGGCCTGGCCCAGCTCTGGTTGTTTGAAGTCATTTGGGGAGTGAAACAGTGGATGGAAGATTCTCTCTCTCCTTCTCTCTCTCTCTGTAATTCTGACTTTAAAATAAATAAATAAATCTTAAAAAAAAAAATCAGCCAGCGCTGCGGCTCAATAGGCTAATCCTCTGCCTGCGGCGCTGGCACACCGGGTTCTAGTCCTGGTCGGTGCGACGGATTCTGTCCCGGTTGCCCCTCTTCCAGGCCAGCTCTCTGCTGTGGCCCGGGAGTGAAGTGGAGGATGGCCCAAGTGCTTGGGTCCTGCACCCCATGGGAGACCAGGAGATGCACCTGGCTCCTGGCCTTGGATCAGCGCAGTGCGCTGGCTGAAGCACTCCGGCCGCAGCGGCCATTGCGGGGTGAACCAACGGAAAAGGAAGACCTATCTCTCTGTCTCTCTCTTTCACTGTGCATTCTGCCTGTCAAAAAAAAATTTAAACATTCAGGCAGAGTGATATGTCAAAAAACATCACTGACTAAAAAGAGAATTCGTGGAAGACAAGACAACTAATACATTTTTAATGGTTACAACTGATATGTGTGGTTTATAATGATACAAAGAAACATTTGTAATTTCAAAATACTAATAAGAACAAGGAGCTGAATCACACTTTTTCCATCTAATATTATTTCCCATTATTTTTGCATAATTTTTCAACATGTGCCTGTGGTCCTATTTCTCCAACAATTGGACATAGTTCTGATTGTGTTTTGAGCAGTATGTGCTATGAGTACAACAAAGGAAACTGCAGAATGAGTATGACCATCACAGTTGTTTTCTTTTCAGATTCTGCTCTTTCATCCTTTTTGCTGTCGGAGACTGCCATGTCTGAACCAGTAACTAAAAGCAATCTATAGAGAATGCAGTGTCAACTTAGGTAGAATACATAAAAAGGGACTTGTCTTCCAGTAATCTGTCGCACACCTGGAGCTACCCCTCCTTACCACTTTCATGAAGAAAGAATTAAAAACAAAAGTGTGTCTTTTTTAGGACTGTATTAGCACATCTGCCCCACCCATAATATGATAAACTATTGTGATTATTGGTTCCTAATGTTGTAATTAGAATAGCAGGAATGATCTCAGCTTGCAGCTTTTTTTTTTTTTCTTATGGATTTTTAGTGAAAAAAATTCCAAAATTCCCATTCTGGTCCCATAAAATCAGAGTTTTACTTAGAAAGGTGAGCCACATGTATTGTACCTTGTGATAAATAACAGCCTCAATTCAAAACTAGAGACATTTCAAAGGGATAAAAACCCCTAAAATTGTCCACTTCCTATTGTTTTGTCTATATACTGTACCCTGTGGTTCTAACTGGCTTGCTTACATTTATAGGAACAGAATAAATGATACTATTAGATTTTTCTTCTCTGCTTCCTGGGTCCAATACTGTCACCCTTTAAGCCACCCTTAAAGTTATTTCACACAGGTATACTCTTCGCCACCTTTGAAAATGTCAGGAATCTCTAGATCAGATCACTGCAATAAAAAGATTCAGTGCTCTTGGCAATATCATTTGAGATTGTCAGAGACAATGAATATCTACACGACTAGTTCAAAGAAATTTGGAAAGTGATCATTTGGTATAGCCGTTAAGAAGCAGTTTGGAAAGCCTGCCTTGGATATGGGAGTGCCTGAATTCAAGTCCCTTCTCCAATCTTGATTCCAGTGTCCATCCTGGGAGGCAGCACGAGATGGCTCAACATGACACCACATGGGAAATGTAATTTGAGTTCTTGTCCTGGCCCAAATCTGGCTGTTGTTGGCATTTGGGGAATAAACCAGTGTATAGGATCTCTCTCTCTGTTTCAGTCTTACTCTCTCTGCCTTTTAAATAAATAAAGCTATAAGTGAAAATAAAATCAATACATGTGTCATTTCAGTGGAAACTGACAAAATTGTATTAGCTGAATTCCTTTCTCCAACAGAAGAAAAAAATCACACTTCATTTTCCACACCTTTAATTTTACCCAAAGAAAAAAATGAATTAAGCATTTCCTTAAGTAAATCTAAACTTGCAAAAAGTCAGAACATGGAAAATTATTGACATTTAAAATTAATCCTAATTTAGCAACGTTGAATGGATACTAGTGTATGACAATGAATAAATGAGGAAAGTCACATTTAATATGTAATGTAATCTTTTATGTTTAAGAATACACCATCATTCAAAAAGATGGTGGAGTTCTATAATTTACACAAACATAATTGAATTAGACTGGAGTTTTACAGATTTGTCCTACAATCCTTGAAGGAGTATCTCCTATTAGAATTTCCATCTCACCACAAACAACTGGATATTTTGGACAAAATAGAAGGAAATTTAAGTTATTGCAGCATTGTGACCTTGAGAGAGGGGAAACAAATCGGAGCCCTGTGATAACCCGGCTTTCTGCCTGGATGACAGTTGGTAGACTGCGGTAAGGGAGCTTGAGGGTTCAGTAAGCATCCCTGAGTTGAAGAAACTACTTTTAAGGTAGCTGTGACCCAGAGGATTGTTTAGAGGAAGCAAAAAGAGGAGGGAAAAATTGAAATTAACTATCTGAGTTTTGATGAAATACCAATATGCATGTACCCTAGATTAAACTCCACAAAGTTAAAGCAGAATAGCTTATAAAAAGAATGCTTTTAAGCTAATATGGAACTTCAGGGTTTGAACAGCATGAGAATCGACTGAATATGTGAGTCACATTGTAATGACTACAGAATATTTGCACTATGTTCCTAAATCTTTATGTATGAATTACATGAAATTGGTTTACCTAAAATAAAAAAAAATGAAAATGAAAACAAACACAAGCAAAAAAATCTCTCTCTGCAGGAGAAGAAAAATCTCACAATGAAAATTAACATAAATGATAGGACTGATGAAAACAGCAGACAAGGACCCTAAAAGAGAGATGAAATAGAATTTACATTGTGATATTCCTCTAAATGGGAATAACAGCAGATTAGACTCTAACGATGAAATAACTGTTGAATGATTCCTATAAATGCACTAGAAAATATATAAAATGCAGGACAAGGAGAGAAAAAAGTGAAAGGATGAAAAAGAAGAGGACTTCTGCGACTTGTGGGACAATCCTACCCACATAATTGAAGTCTTAGGAAAGAGCAAGGGACAGAGCCATATGTGAAGAAGTCATATTTGAAAATATTGCAATTGATGAAAACCATACACCTAGAAATCCAAGAAATGGTGTAAACTGCAAGTAATACAAAATCAAATAAATATATATTATTACAGTATAATCAACTTGTTAACAGCAAGTGTTAAAGCAGCTAAGAAAGCAGATACACACATATGTACAATATGCTATTAACAGTAAGCAGTAAAGAGAAATTCCTGCAACTCTCCAACATAATAATGTTTTAAAATGCTGAGTAAAAATCCTGTCAACTTGGAATTATACAATCAACAAATTCAGAAATGGAAACAAAATAAAGAATAAGGCACACCCAATGGATTTTTAAAATTTAATTTTGAAGATTTATTTATTTATTTGAAACTCAGAATTACGCAGAGAAGTGGAGAGAGAGAGAGTGAGAGAGAGAAAGAGAGATATCTTCCATCCTGTAGTTCACTCTCCAGATGGCCACAACTGCCAGGGCTGGGCCAGATCAAAGCCAGGAGCCAGGAGCTAGGAACTTCATTCGGGTCTCCCAGGAGGGTAGCAGGAATCAGACACTTAGGCTATCTTCCACTGCTTTCCCAGGTGCATCAGCAGGCAGCTGGATTGGGAGTGGAGCAGCCAGGACAAGAAACAGCATCCATAATTGGATGCTGGTATCATAGGCAGCTGTTTACCTGGTTCGCTATGCCCCAAACACAATAGATTTAAGATAGGTCTGTGTGTTCTGACCTAACATACAAGAAATCCTAAAGTTCTTTCAGCTGAAGGAAAGTGATACCAGATGGAAAATGGGATCTATACAATAAGAAGAAAATATTAAAAAATCAAGTACATAAACAATTGTCAAATATTTTCTCACATTCTGTTTTTTTTTTAAAGACAATTGTTTAAAGTGACTATAAATGATACTTTCTGATTTTTAACGTGTAGGTAAAAATGTAATGATAGAACATATGACAATGCACCTGGACCTGGAGGCTCTGATAGGCTGAAGTGTTGTTAACTTCTAGGGAAGCTAGACCATAATAATACAAATCCACACAGTGTAAACATTGAACAAACAGACAACATAATAAAATATTGAAGTATTATGGTGGCATTCCAGCCATGGATACAAAATGCCATAATTAAAACGAACTCAGGAAAAAGGAATGAAGAACATACAATTTAAAAAATAAGCAATGGGTTAGATACCTTAAATATAAATGATTAGAAGTCAAAAATGTCAAAACGTGTGGGTTTATTCTAATGAAAGTACATTTTTGGTACACTGAAAGGGAGAGAGAGAGAGAAAGGGAGGAAAAAAGGAAGAGAAAGAGGCCAGCGCTGTGGCTCACTTGGCTAATCCTCCACCTGCGGTGCCAGCACCCAGGGTTCTAGTCCCGGTTGGGGCGCCGGGTACTAGTCCCGGTTGCTCCTCTTCCAGTCCAGCTCTCTGCTGTGGCCAGGGAGGGCAACTGAGGATGGCCCAGGTGCTTGGGTCCTTAAACCCGCATGGGCGACCAGGAGGAAGTATCAGGCTCCTGGCTTCTGATCGGTGCAGCAGTGGCCTTAGCGGCCATTAGGAGAGTAAACCAATGGAAGAAAGACCTTTCTCTCTGTCACTCTCTCTCTGACTAGCCAAAAAAAAAAAAAAAAAAAAAAAAAAAAAAGAAAGAGAGAGAGGGAGCTTTAGAGGAATGAAGGGTGGGACGAAAATGAAGGGTAGGACCAGAGTGGCAGGGAGAGGAGGAGGCAGGAGAATCGTGTAGCTGAACAGACTGAAGTGGGCATTATACTTAACACTGTATTTCTTTCCAGTTTGCTGCATTGAGCTTACTTTATTTGTAGTTTATGTCCAATTGCTTTAATTTAGTGCAAAAATAAACAAGTTGGAAAACTTTGCAGCTGAATTAATGCAACTCTTATGTTAAGCTGACACATCCCCTACTTAAGAATGTTATAAACTAATTTGTATTACACAAACATTTATAGCAGAATAAACTTCTAATTTAAGCAAACTATCTAGTGTTAATTAGAGATAAAGAGAAATGACATGCTTGTGGTATTCACCTTCAGAGCATGGCCTTTCTTAACCAACTGGTCCTTCCTCAGACTTGAATCAAGCCTTTTACAGCTCTGCAAGGGTAGCAGTTAGCTTAACAAAAGCAGATAACTATGACAGCAACATAAGTAAATTTTATCTTACACACATGCAAATGGTTCCTGTCCAAGACAAATATCCTAACAGGGTTATAACTGTATTTTCCTACAGTACATTAATCAGACTTGTATGTGATTTCACCTCCTTACTTATTTTGTTCCTTTCCATGATTACTTATACTTTTATGCCACCTATACTTTTTTAAAAATAACATCATCTTGCTCTTTTCCTCTTTGAAAAGTTAAATGCATCTTTGACATGCAATCATTTAAAATAGATATTCCTGCCCAAGAAGGTTTTGTTTGTTGACTTAGGATACTCTAGTACTTTAAATAGCAATCTGAACTGTGAGAGCAATTCAGAAATATAAAATTTGTTTAATTAACTGAACATTTAAAATGATACCAAAATTTTAAAGTCTTCAAAGAAATACTAAAATGTGATGTGCTTAAAAATAAGGAATACTTTATTACTTGAACCTAGAGCTTAAAGAAGAATCATTAAGTTTTTAAATGTTTCTTTTTAATGTTTCTGATGGCTCTGACACTGAAGGAGAAAACCTCACCCTGAGGCATCATTAGCAAACTGAATTTGAATCAAACCAAATCTCCAGGGACTACCTAGAAAAGCAGGTCAAATAAATATAGGCTTTGGTACAGGCTGGGACATTGTTGAGCTAATTTTGCTGTGAAGTTCTTAGCTACCTTTATGTTGTTTAATGCACAATTTCTCCACAACGCTCCACCACATGCTTTTTCTCTTTCCATTGGCCAACCCTATCTACGTGGCCTCCAAACACCATCCTCAGTCATCTCATAACATTCGGTATGCTGTCTAGTAACCTTTATCATAAACTCAGCATTGAACTCTCTAAACCAGGAATCATGCCAAATAATACATATAAAGGGACCATAAAAGCAAAAACTCAGAAGGAGTCATAAAGGAGAACTAATAAAGACTCCAATAATCTTCCCTCTGCCAGAACTGCCCTTTGCTCCCTCATCATATGATTTCTTCTATCACAATGGGGCCAGCTGTTGACCTTCAACACGGAGGAAACTAGTCATGGAAGTAGATCCCTGGCTGTTTCCCAAGATAACCAGCTATCTGATCATAATTGTTCCATGTAAATAGATAGAAAAGAATATCTATAACGTCAAAGGAATAAAGACATTTCAGAGGGTTTCAACTTATTAAATACCTCCCAATATAAGCAGTGAGAATGCTTCCTTTTGTAAATCAAAAATTCCATATTCAGAATATAAACCCATGAACCTTCCTTCCTCTCCATTTTCCCAGTTTGGAATCGACTGCCCAACTGGCCTGGGTCAAAACGCTGTGTTCCAGCTCTCAAGAGGGACCTTTTCTGCTTCCAGCCTTTCTTGCCCTCATTCCATTTGCCATGAGGAGCACATTGCTGTACTCAACATCTGACCTGCAGATGTTACTTCTCCATTTCCATAGTAAGTTATAAGCTTAATCTAAAATTGCTGTTTCGTGTTCTTTTTCCTTTAGTGCTTCAAAATTTTTCACTGACATTCATTTGCAGATTTGTTGAGTTTTTTGTTTGTTTGCTATTCTTGCCTTAAGTCTTATCTTCTCTTTCACTACTCAGACAGAATGTAATTTGGACCAAGCTCAGGTCACTGAATGGAAGACCCTGAAGATGGACACAAATATAGTCACTCATAATAACCCAACTGACATAATCTGTTTGTTTCATTCTATTAGTAACTCCACTGAGGTCTGAGACCATGTATTTCATTATTATTATAATCTGACAGACTGCCTAACTTAGAATTTGGAACACACTAGGCAAATACAAGGCATACAATCAATGAATAATTGATTGATTCTGATGCTCTAATATACATCCATATTTGCTTCCGGGAAGTAGTTTAGTTGTCAAGGATCAAGTTCTAGAATGAATAATTAATCATTTATCAAATGCCTCCAACAGGCAAGGTCAAATGTGATAGAAAGGATGAAAGCCATTAGGAGATTGTTGATATGTACACTAATCCATTTCAGAAGTGTCAGTTTGCATTTGTTGGTGGTTAGTCTATGGAGCATTGCAGATTGCAGCTTTATCAAAAGATGCACTTTTCTACACTTCCTAACTAGAGGCCAGATAAGAATGGAACCCATACACTACACTTTGTGAAATCTGCCTTCTCTGACATTCTGGATGATCTTTTCCTGTTACTTACCTGTTTAGGATGATTACACATTTCCTATTTACAGCAGTCTTTTAGGGGTCTCCCAAGTATGCTGTTCCTTTCTTCTATGATAATACAAATTTTAGTTGATTATATAGCTGGCTAGAATAGCGCAACATTATCCATCCACTTTACAGTCAGGAAATTTCAGCCAAGTATGTTCCAGTGTTGAAGTTATGTCATACAATTGCAAATGAAATATACATCTTAACTGTGTTCTTCAATATTAGGAGTGGTCTTCTCTTTTTCCCTTTGCTCTTTCTGCTAGTCCAAATGTAGACTTCGCTATCTAGGAAAAGGCTTAGAGAGAAACACTAGGAATAATGAAGCAGTAAGATAGAAAATGAATGGTCCCTGAGTGAATGTTTCCAACAGAGCCGTGGTTCCAGCCTTGCATTTACTATCCGTGCAGTGTTATATGAAACAAAAACAGAGATAACAAAAAGTTCTATTTCGTGCAAGCCACTATTGCTGTAAGTTCTCTTATAAACTAACGGACAAATTCTAACTAATCATCAGACAAATGGATTTTAAGATCATCAAGAATATATTTTGAATTCAGTGATCATTCACAAGAAATAATAAATGGCTATAATGATTGATCTTAAACATAATTTTCCTATTTCTTATTTTGAGTTAATTCTAGAAAAATATATTTGGCATGAAAGTTTTTTTAAAATTAAAAACTAGTTGAAATCTAGATTCTTCAATTTAAAACCTTCTATATAAATGGAATGACAAACAAAAACTCATGGCTCTTTTCAGCATAATGAAATAGAAATTTATTTATTCATAGAGCATCTACCGCTGTCAATTTACATAAATTTCTTTTACCCATACCTGATGAGCTCTTTGTTTCCATTTTGGTCAAAGATCTGATGATAGATGTTGTTTTGTGCGGGCTTGATGAATCAGGCCTGAGTAACAGAAAACAGTATCTGTATAGTTCTAGAAATTGCACAACCTAATCGGCTAAACAGAATTCACCAGATGCAAGTGACTTTAGGGATCAAATCAACTCTCTCCTGTGTGCTGCTTGGTGGAATTATCATTCAGGGGAACTGAATGCTACAAAAAGATAGTTCCACAATGGGGTCACCTGACTGAAAATGAATTCAGCTTATTTCTTCCTCTGTTCCAGTTGGCTGGTTTGCTCAGTTCACTGCCTTCTAAGTCTGCTTAGAAAAAGAAAGAAAAAAAACATTTTCTGAATGTAATTAAGGGCATATCTTGGTGACTTTGAATATTAAAACAATTACTTGTTTCAGATCATTTTTAACTTTTTTTACTATTAATTTAGCCACTCTGATTTTAAAACAACGCTACAAGTCATTTCACTAACAGGGCTGATCGTAAATTTCTTCCTAATGTTTTTATGACCCCAGAAAGCAGAGATGAATGGAGCGGGCTTAATTGGCTGAAACTCGTTGAAATGTAATGTGGGTGATTTAATCAGCCTATGGCACTAATGGAGTTCAACACTTTGTCCACTAGGAAACTGTATGATCTCTCACTGAGTTTCTAAGTGGCTGCTTATTGCTTCATGGAACGCCCTTTGCTTTAGTAGTGTACATGTGGCCTTCTGTGGTAGATTAAAGGAGGAAAATGTCTACAGCCTATTTCAGAAATGGGAAAGTTGCAGTTTTTAAATAAACATTGTAATTTTGGGGAGAAAATTTTCCTTTTATCTTTCACTGTGAAATCCTTTCCAGGCTAGCCTGTTTCAATTTCCCTGAATTGTGTGTTGGCATTGATAAAATTGAGCTTGCTTTGTACTAATTTTAGTTTTTTAAGAGTTTATTTGGGTTTATTTGAAAGGCATAGCAAAGGAGAGAGACAGATAGAGATAGGTAGATAGATGATAGCTAGATGAGGATGTGTGTGTGAGAGAGAGAGAGAGAGATTGTGGGAGAGCTTGTTTCTGGTCACATCCTTCCTGACACCTTCCCCGTGTCATCTTGGAGACACTGCTTCATTTGGGAATATTATTAGCTCCAATATGAGATTAGCAGAGCACCCACACATACATGTGCGCCCTGCAGCAGCTCTATAGTCTAACTCCTGTCACTCCCTGCACCTTTGAGTTCCGGTTTCCATTCCTGTTCCCAACTTGCTCCACTGTGGTCCATCTCCTCCAAGGACTGCAGGTCAGGATCGACTCAACTTCTCCCCCAAATCCTTCCGCAGAAGTTCTCAGACCCACTCAGGGGCATTGATTCAAATGCATTGTCTGCCTTAGTAGTTAGAGCAGCGTGCTAATATAAACCGAAGCAGTTCTTTCTTTCTGGTCTGTATTTATCTCTGATTAACTATACATCTTAAATGCCAATACACTGTAGTGTATTTGTTTTATTCTACATTTGTGGCAGGGAGCAATCTTAACTATAATTCAAAGAAAATATCCCACACAAGCACTGCTTTTCCTTTTCTATCCTCCAAATTTTGGCATCCAGGAAGATACTTGATTCATGCTCTGTATCAGTGGTTAATTGTTTCACATGTATTTCAAACTATTAATAAAATCTGATAAAATTATAATTAATTTACTTGTCAGAACAGCAAATAATTCATTCACTTTGTATAAATTGGTATTTTAAGTAAGAACTGAGAATTGATTTTCAATCGATTTTAAATGAAGAGAAATCACATTTTCTAGGTAAGTTAGAAGATGTCCAGAAGTCTGCTGAGTTTGGTAAAGAGCTAATAGCTAGAATTATGCGGTGACTTAGCATCTGCTAGATGCCAGGCACAGGATGGTGGCGGGCATGATGGTAGCTGAGCATCGTGCAGATGACATACAAGCAAAACCTGGGGGAGATAATGAAACACTTCTAGAAAATAAATCAAAACTATAGATTATTTTAGGTTAATATGTGAGAAAGAGAAAAGAAGAAGAAAATGTGAATGAAACCCTTAGGCCAAGTAAACTATTATAAATGATGTACAGTTATATTCTCACTTTATGAAGCATGAAGTTGACTTTTTTATTTTTTAAACCGTGCTTTCCATTATGTAGCAGTTAGTCATTTTTTGTGCTTTTTGCCCAATAACATTTTCACCCTGGTTGGCATTCTCTTAGCATATAGAAATTTTCTATGAATGTCATTTACCTAAAATAATTGATAAATATATGCCAGCAGTATGATTAAGTATTTAAGATAATTATTCCATTTAATATTTAAAACAATGCCTAATATTTTCATCATCCACTCTGCATTTGGCTTCTTCCAACTAGAAATATATTGACAAGAAAAGAAAAATTAAATCCTCAACAATACAAAATAGTGCAACTAACGAAGGCATAACCACAATATTCTCACTGAGAAAAATGTGGTATAAGAGATCACAGCAATTCTATCATATACGATGTTGGGATGCACCTTTACTTTGGTTGTGGGCAGTATGTATGAATGAATCTACAGATGTTCCTTATAGAAAGGACTCCCCAGGCGTTAGTGTTCCATTTTCAATGACTGAGAGATGCTTCATTTTACCACTCTACTTTTTGAACACAAAAGATAGGCATTACAGATTTTTTTCCCCTTGAGATGAGCAGTTATCTCAGTCTATTTTGGTAGCACTGAAAGTTATTTTAGACATTCATTGTGTTATTTATTTAGTAGTACAATTTTATTAAAGCTTACTTTGTTTCTTATATATTTTATTTTATTGATCTCCATATGCTAAAAATTCCATCTAAAGCTTTTTAAAGAACGAATTCTTAGAGTTGTTACATATGTTGTTTTCTTTCTCCCATGAGTTTTTATCACAACACAACTGGAAATAACTTGACTTTATCAAATTTACATTTGAGAGTCCTATATTGCCTTTTTCCAAACTATGTCTTAAATGGATATTTCTGGGTGCCATAATTATGATTGGGTCTCTACTTTGGGACATGCTAATATATTTTGATCTGTGGATCTGTTAATTATAGCATGGAGTAGACATTTGCCCCAAGTCTGAAATTTAAATGATCTTGACTCTGAAGTAATTTTTTTTATTTCTATCATTTGTCATTTAGTGGTAAGGAATAATTGTCTCTTCTAAGTCTATAAGTTACAAATCTCTGCACTTCATTCCTGCTACTAAACCAGATTCTTCATTAGACTATCTCTTTTCTATAATGCATAATCTGAATATATTTTCATCAGTCAATGCATGGAATTAACGTTCTACTTTGCAACCTCTTCTATTGCTATAGATTTTTTAAAAAAATATTTAGTTTATTTATTTGAAAGACAGAGTTACAGAGAGAGGTAGAGACAGAGAGAGAGGTCTTCCATCCACTAGTTCACTCCTCAGATGGCCACAATGGCTGGAGCTGTGCTGATCCGAAGTCAGGAGCCAGGAGCTTCTTCTGGGTCTCCCATGTGGGTGCAGGGGCCCAAGGACTTGGGTCATCTTCTGCTGCTTTCCCAGGCCATAGCAGAGAGCTGGATTGGAGAGGAGCAGCCAGGACTAGAACCGGTGCCCATATGGTATGCCAGTTCTTCAGGCAAGGGTGTTAACCCTCTGCACCACAGCACTGGCCCCAACTACAGAATATTTAGATATGTGATTTTCTCCCTAAATTAGTGGAGGAATCAATTTACCAACTGTGTTGTACGGTTCACCAGCATCCCTTCCTACAGTATCTGTTCCTTCCCTACTTTCCCACAGACCAGTAACTCACTGTTGTGTATTCTTTGCTTTTTATGGAAGTGCCCCATAAAGAGTATCAGTCAATATAGTGCAGGTTATGCTATAGCAACAATCAGACCTCCAAAATCTTGTGCTTTATGTGTATCTTAGGTTGGCTGGCATCACTGTTTTCCTTTATGCCTTCCTGCAGAGTCTCATCTGGAATACGGCAAGACGTCATGGCAGGGCAAAAGGAGATCTTGTAAAATCTCCTTCTGGCTCTAAAAGCCTCTGCCTGGAAGTAGTATATACCTCTTTCTTCATGATTCATTAAGAAAAGCAGGTCATGTAGTCATATGTAGCTTTAAAATACTACAAAAGGAAAATTATATCATATGCCTGGAAACCATGAATGACAAGCAAAATAGTCATTTAAATAAATACCAGTTTCAAGCTATTTTTCAACTTGGTGTTGAAACCAAGATCCCATTCCAAATGTCTTTGATGAGAAATTCATCAGGGCCAGTGAACCCAGTGTACCAGTGTAGCTAGCAGTTCCACTGCATTCAGTGCAGTGATTATATTTCAATTCCTTATTAAAACTTAACTCACTAAATTAAGGGAGTGGTACAAATACCTGGCAAAAACAGACTGGCCTCCTGTTGTTGGTCAAAGAATGTATAAGCATTGTGGACCAACCAGGGGCCCACACTTGAGCTGATCACACACTGCTGAACCCAAATTTTCATCTACAGGATACACTGTCCCTAATCCCTTGAGAAATCTAGGAATTGAGTAAAAACTGCTTGACTTCTTCTGGACATTGCATATTAACTCTTAATTTCTTCCACCACCATGAGGTCAATTATTGACTTGCTGCATACCAGGAGATTGGAGCCAGTTTGGTGGTTCTTGGTACTTCCTCCAATCCGTTCTGGGGGAGTTCTCTAACAGTGTTGTTTTGTATTTACTACCATCCACTAACAATCAAGGTTAAGAAAGTGACATATTGTACATAATTAATTACAATTAATTCATGGGTGATATTTAGCACTGTTTTCCTTTAAACTAAGATAGAGCAGACTAAAAGTGCTTCTTTATGACTGGGAGGGGATCTTCTAAATATTCCAGCACAGATGGGATCATTTATTTTATTTTATTTTTTAAAATGATTTGTTTATTTGAAAGACAGAGAGAGCGAGAGCGAGAGAGTGAGAGCAAGAGAGAGAGAGAGAGAAAGGAAGAGGAAGAGAGATCATCCATCCACTGGTTCACTCCCAAATGGCTTCAACAGCTGGAGCTGAGCAGGTTTGAAGCTGGGAGTCAGAAGTTTCTTCCAGGTCTTCCACAGGGGTGCAAGGGCCCAAGAACTTGGACCATCTTCCGCTGCTTTGGCAGGTGAATTAGTAGGGAGTTGGGTCAGAAGTGGAGTGGCTGGGACTCGAACTGGTGCTCATATGGGATCTGGAACTGCAGGCTGCAGCTTTACCTACTATAACACAGTGTTAGCCCCATGGTGGAATATATTTATTTATACTTCGAATTATCATGATTTGCACCTATTTATAATATTGGTTATGAATATTAATGTAAGAAGACTTAAGAATTAGAAGACAGGGGCCAGTTTTGTGGCATAGCAGGTAAAGTCGCCACCTGTGACACCAGCATGCCGTATGGTTGCTGGTTTGAGTCCCAGCTTTTCCACTTCCATTCCAGCTCCCTTCTGATGTGCTTAGGAAAGCAGGGGAGGTTGGCTTAATTTTTTAAAAAAAGAATTAAAAAAACAATACTTCAACTAATGTATAGCTTTCAATTTTCATGTATTGCATAGCCATCTCCTGCTGATTTTTAGTGGCGCTGTGTCGTCATGAGTCTTTAACAGTAGCCTACTAGAAAGCTATCATGCTGTAAATGAAATAATTATGTTCCCACATTTATATTGGTCACCCTATATTTGCAGTTATGTCCTGCATCCAGCTGTGCTACTCCTTGAAAAAGAAGGACAGAGAGTCTTAAAAAAATTCAACTTAAGTGTTTCTCTTTAGGTGACAGATTAGTATGAGAAATGATAGTTTAGGCATATTTCCTGCTTTGCTAGTTTACATGGGAACAACATCCAATGAAATCATTTGACATATTCTCTTAAAGAGGGCACCGGGGGCCTTTTGTAACCCTGTCTTCAAGTACTACATCTCTAAGTCAGTAAAACATTTTATTGCTTATTCTGATGCATGGGTGCACTGAGGCTCTGTGCCTGGTGTTATTTAGTATTATTTCCATACGTTCATAGGCACATAGTTTAATGGGCATTATGATATACGGTTAAGTAGTCTGGGTGACATCTGATAGTAATCTTTGAGTCAATAAAAGGAACAGCATTTTAAGAAAAGAATGAGCAAACCCTAGCTATAGGAGCAAGAAAAAGAACATTATAAAAGATTTAAAAGCAAGGTACACATTTTCTGGTCCAGAAGCTATTCGCTACAGCAATAAAATCTGTTCTCAACCTTATTGTAAAGATTTGTACATGGACTGTAGTGTAACAATTTGTTTAGGCAGATGGCATAATATTATCATTTAAGAGTAATTTTCCATGGTTATTTTTTCTTGAATATTGCAAAAGAAATACATTGAAAAATGAATATTAGTATTACAGAAAAAAAGTAACTCAGCCTTATTATTATTTTTCAAGAGAAATCTTCCTGATCTATCACAGGATGAAGAGCATAAAGATCCTCACTGAATCACACCTACCAACATGATTTTTCATATTGTCTTTTATTGTGAATGGTATATTTTCCAAAATTTAATTTGCCTGCTATTCAGAGTCATTTCTAATTGAGTGTTTACATACTTTAATATTTCTCTTAATGAAGAACAAGGAAAACACTAAAGTACAGTTTTTTCACCCAACTCTTGCCTGAAATAGTACACTTCCATTTTTATCATTTTTAAAAAATATTTATTTTTAATATTTATTAATGTAAAGATGTATTTCATAGGCACAGTTCTATAAGATGGCCATGTTTAACTCCCTCTGCCTTGTGTTCCTTCAAACTGCCTCCTTCCTTCCTTCCTTCTTCCTTTTTTTTAATTTTTGCAAAGACATAATTTTAATCTACCCTGTAATCACCGACTTAATTCAACACTAACCATAATATTCACCAAGTGAAAAATAGACCACATTTCCACATGAATATAAATAAGGGTTAAAAATAACAATCAAATCACAAGGTGTCCATTTCATTCCTACACATTTTTTATATTCTATATTAACTACACATATCAGAGAAAACATACATTAGTCTTTTGGAGACTAACTTATTTCATTAAGCATAAAAATATTTATTTATTTATTTGAAAGGCAGTGTTACAGAGAGACAGAGAGGGAGAGATAGAGAGAGAAAGAGATCCTCCATCTACTGGTTCACACTCCAAATGCACACAGTTGCCTGTGCTGGGCCAGGTCATAGCCAGTGGCCTGTAACTCCATCTATGTCTCCACGTAGGCATTAGGGGATCAAGCATGTGGGCCATCTTCCACTGCATTCCCAGGTGAATTAGCAGAAAGCTGAAATGGAAGTGGAGCAGCTAGGACTTGAACTGGTGGTCAACTGGGATGCTGGCATTGCAGGTGGTGGTTTAATCTGCTGAACCACAGTGCCAGCCTCTCCTTTTAATAATTTTATTCATAAAATATTTTTCCTGATGCATTTTTTATATTCTCTACTTGTAAAGTCCTTACCTTATCTAATGCAATGTACTGTGGTTATATCGGTTATAAAACTCAAAATATATGAAAACATTTTTAAGTAAAGTTAATGAATGTCAGAATTTTATAGCAAATAAACCTATGGGAAGTCTGTCATTTAAGAGCTAGTAGATGGACAGGACTTGGTATTTACTATAAAAAAAAGAAAACAGATTGCCAAATGAAGAAACAAAATTTATGAAACAAAAATTAAAATAAAATAATAATAAAAATGAGAAAGTCCTGAATATGGTTACCAGAGTAATTTCAAATGAAAAGGCTTCTGAGACCAAGCATTAATGAGGATGTGAAACAACCACATCTCTCATCGATTTTTTATGAGAATAAAAAGTTATGTGAGAAAAAGTTCTGGCATTTTCCCATAAAAATAAAAATATATCTAACAGAAATGCCTATCTTCCTATCCAAGAGAAATAAATCACATGTATACATACCCACACACACACAAACACACATATCTGAATCTTTGAGAAATTTATTGGTCAACTGGATTTTCTTATGTGGAAAGGTACTGCTATTACAATATATTGCTGTTACCTTGTGCCACTTATCTTTAACAAAATATTATTTAATAATTTATTATGAATGGTTACACATTAATATGCAATCATTACTATGTGAATAACAAGTTAGCCATGACTACTTGGTAAGTGATTGGTTGGCATGCACTGTAAAATATCTGTAGTATTTATATAAGTATATACACAAGGCACAACAGAAGTTAACTGTTATTAATTATTAATATATCACTGAATATTAACTTTAGTGTTTGCTTTAGCTATCTTGTTTTAATAGCTATTGAAAAGACTACTGATTATAAAGTAAGTCAGTATGCACAGAAAACTGCTAGAGAAAAAATCCTTGAAAATTTTAGTGTGTTTTTTTTGAGAAAAAGCAGTGAGAACTGGAAATAAAAAGGATAAGAACTAGTGAAGTTGCCAGTGTTGGCCTTGAAATTATTAAGGTACTATGAAACTAAAATTCCATGCTTAAATTCAATAAAATTTGTGCCACATCATGGCAAGTCTTCTCAAAAAATTATTTTTGTGTCACTTAAAGAATAGATAATAGTGATCAAATCTCTAATTTTTTTTTGTTTCTTACAGGATGAAACAAATATTCTCCATTATTTCATGAATTAAGTTAAATTTCATAGAGTATTTATTTTTTTAATTTTTTTTTTCTGACAGGCAGAGTTAGACAGTGAGAGAGAGAGACAGAGAGAAAGGTCTTCCTTCTGTTGGTTCACTCCCCAAATGGCCACTACAGCAGGTGCTGTGTTGGTCCGAAGCCAGGAGCCAGGTACTTCTTCCTGGGTGTAGGGCCCAAGCACTTGGGCCATCCTTGTAGAGTACTTATTAAAAATAAAGTTAACTAATGTTTTATCAGTATTAGTGTGCTGTCCTTTATTTTAGTAAGAAAAGAATGAAACTTTCCCATACAAATACGAAGAAAATAACCTTGAATATCTGATGAGCTAATTTTTTTTAACTTTTATTTAGTAAATATAAATTTCCAAAGTACAGTTTATGGATTACAATGGCTCCCCCCCCATAACTTCCCTCCCACCCGCATCCTTCCCATCTCCTGCTCCCTCTCCCATTCCATTCACATCAAGATTCATTTTCAATTCTCTTTATACACAGAAGATCAATTTAGTATATATTAAGTAAAGATTTCATCAGTTTGCACCCACACAGAACGTAAAGTGTAAAATACTGTTTGAGTACTAGTTATAGCATTAATTCACACTGAACAATACATTAAGGACAGAGATCCCACACAAGGAGTAAGTGCAGTGACTCCTGTTGTTGACTTAACAATTTGACACTCTTGTTTATAGCGTCAGTAATCTCCCTAGGGTCTAGTCATGAGTTTCCAAGGCTATGGAAGCCTTTTGAGTTTGCTGACTTCAATCTTATTTAGACAAGGTCATAGTCAAAGTGGAGATTCTCTCCTCCCTTCAGAGAAAGGTACCTCCATCTTTGATGGCCCGTTCTTTCTACTGGGATCCCACTCACAGAGATCATTCATTTAGGTCCAGATTCATAGAATGGCAGATGTCCTAAACAGCACCCTGGCCTCAGAATCAGCCCTTAAGGCATTTGGATCTGGCTGAAGAGCCCATGGGAGTATTTTAGGCATGGAAAGCCAAGACACTCTGGCAAAAAATAAATAAATAAATAAATAAATAAATAAATAAATAAAATAAAAGAAGACCTAAATGGTGAGCCAATTTAACATATCTTTATCTCAGTATCCTTTATTTTTTTTTAATCTTTTAAATTGTTCTAATTTTTTTATTTTAAGGTTTTAGTTTGTAATTAGTTTTTTTTTTTATCTTTTATTTAATGAATATAAATTTCCAAAGTACGACTCATGGGTTACAATGGCTTTCCCCCCCATACCGTCCCTCCCACCCACCACCCTCCCCTTTCCCACTCCCTCTCCCCTTCCATTCACATCAAGATTCATTTTTGATTATCTTAATATACAGAAGATCAGCTTAGTATACCTTAAGTAAGGATTTCAACAGTTTGTTCCCACACAGAAACATAAAGTGAGAAATAATAGATGATTTTTAAAAAATTTTTTGTTTTATTTGAAAAGCAGAGTTAGAAAGAGGCAGAGAGAGAGAGAGAGACAAAGGCAGAGACAGAGAGGTCTTCCATCTGCTGGATCATTCCCCAGATGGCCGCAACAACCAGAGCTGGTCTGATCCAAAGTCAGGAGCCAGGAGCATCTTCCAGGTCTCCCAGGTGGGTGCAGGGGCCCAAGGACTTGGGTCATATTCTACTGCTTTCCCAAGCCATAGCAGAGAGCTGGATTAGAAGTAGAGGAGCCAGGACTAGAACTGGCACCCATATGGGATGCCTGAACTGCGGCAGCTTCTCCCGCCTCACCACGGTGCCAGTCCCTCAGTAGCTTTAATTTTAACTTAACAATGTTTATAATAGAGGGGCCAACAGTAAGCTTAGTAGTTAAGCTGCTGCTAGGGATGCCCACATCCCATGTCTAGGTACCTGGATTTCAGATTTGGCACCCTGCCTGATTACAGCTGTTAATGCTTACACTGGGAGGCAGCCAGTGATGGCTAAGTGGTTGAGTACCTGTCACCCATGTGGGAGCTCTGGATTTACTTCTGGGCTCTTGGCTTTGGGCTAGCCAGAGGACATTTGGGGAATGAAACAGCAGATGTTTCATTCTCTCAATGAATTGAGATCTTTCTCGCAATCTTCCTCTCTCTCTCTCCCTTCCCCCTCCCTCTCTCTACCCCCATCATTCAAATAATATAAATAAACAGATAAAATATTTTAAAAACATAAAGTACAATAAGGTCTGCGATTGTTAGTCCAAAGATATAATTTCCTTTGGACTATTTCTAGAGTTCAGCATAGATGGTGACCTTGAGTAAACAAAAAAATTACTTGATTTTGTCATTATGAATCTCTAAGTAGAAAGTGCTATTTGAAGACTCATGAATGCCACTAAACAAGTTTATAGCCTTTCAACATAGAATAAAATTGCTTAGAAAAACAACTAAAAACTTTATATGAAAGAAATATTTTGAAGTAGTTATATAACTATAATTACATGCTGCCCAGTATAAGAAGATGTTAATGAACACCACATTTTTATTATTGTGAATTCAGCTGTAGAAATAAAAATGTTTTTGGTATCGAAGTTTTTTCAAGGAAAAAAATTGCTATTGTTAAATGGTATCTGCTAACAACTATGAAGGCGCTTTGCTACTCACGTCAAATTACGGCTGGTTTCTATATGCAGAGGGTTTTTTTTTTCAAGTAATAATGTACTTGGGCATCTCAGAACTCTGATTAGGCATGTGTTAGTTGCTAGGCAACATGTAGAAATATTTCAATCATATTTAGTATTTTGGTCTCATAAGATAACGTACTATCTCCTTTAATATTAACTATCACACTGGAAAAAATATGCTTTTAGCATTCTATCCTGTCATTGGCTAACTGGCATTCCTAATGGGCAATGAATAATAAGTAGAGACCCCCTTATGACAAATGTAATGTCAGATTTGATACATCTTTTGTAAAATAAAGTTACAAATATTTTAAACATTAACACATGTAATATAACTTCATATATTCAATGCACTATTGGCTCTATTGGTGCATTTTCTTTTACCAAAGATAAAGGTTCAAGTATATGAAAGAATGAATACTCCATATTTTTCTGGGCTTTCATCCAATGACCAGATGCTCAGCAAAGTCCACATAGACTTGTGATTGTTGGTACGAACAGCCCCTAATTAAGATTCTTTAACTGAGGAACTGACAAAAAAAGTATTCTTCTAATTGGAAACAACAAAAAGTATATTGTATTCATAATGATTTGAATTTTTATTAATTTCATAAATATTGACTAGTCTAACCTATGGCCAATGATACCAGATTACCATATTCAGTCTAACAGATGTAAAGACAGAATCCTCTGTATATCAGAAAATCAAGCTTCGGATATGTGTTGAAATTTATTCAAACTTAGACAGTTTATATAAATTAATTTTGAGTTAAATTTTAACTCTGGTTTCAAATTTTAAGCTTGTTTCCTTCTGCCTCACTTCACCTAATTATTTTTTTGGGGGGGATACTTCATTCATTCATTTAGTCTTCTACTTCCTCAATGTTAGATTATTTTTTCTTAGCGTATGTTTTATTTGGTGCTTGCTGTCCATTGTGTTGATATCCCTAACCCCTTTTGCCTTTTAATTTGCATGCTCCCTATCATGTGCTATGAGTGTCTTGGACATCTCTGGCCACCAAATGATTTGCCTAATTAACTTTACAAAGTATTTGAAAGTCTGCATCTTCCCACAAATGTATTTTTTGACATCTAAATGTTTGTCCTAACATAAATAGTTGTTAACATTTTTTTGCAAATTCCAAATATTGACACCTTAAAATAAAACAGCACATAACTACCCTAAATGCATTCACTGGACCATATAGGTTTTTCAGACTAGCAATTCAATGATATATATGCACATGAGCGTCTTCTTTTTTTTTTTTTTTTTTAAAGATGTATTTGTTTATTTTAAAGGCAAAGTTACAGGGAGGCAGAGAGAGAGAGAGACAGAGGTCTTCCATTTGCTTGTTCACTCCCCAAATGGCCGCAAAAGCCTGAGCTGGGCCAATCTGAAGCCAGGAGCATGGAGCTTCTTCTGGGTCTCCCACTCAGGTGCAGGAGTCCAAAGACTTGAGCCAGCTTCCACTGCTTTCCCAGGCCATAGCAGAGAGCTGGATTAGAAGAGGAGATGCTGGGACTGGAACCAGCGCACATATGGGATGCCGGCACTGCAGGCGGCGGCTTTACCTGCTACACCACAGCGCCAGCCTCTCAGATGAGCTTCTTTAAATGCCAGGAACTTTAATAATGTATCGTATATGTCAAAACAACTAGAAAAGGGTTTTGAATGCTGTTATCCCAAAGAGAGGGATCATTACATGGTGTACATATATGTATGGAAGCATAAATATGTACAACTATTATGTTGATTAAATAACAAAAAAAACTAAAAAAAATCACATTGCTTATTTTTTCTGCATATTTTCATTCCACTTTCTTCCCTCTTTTTTCATGAACTATAATTTTATACTTGCATTTTACTAATTACACTATCAAAG
This sequence comes from Oryctolagus cuniculus, assembly GCF_051225735.1. NCBI lineage: Eukaryota > Metazoa > Chordata > Mammalia > Lagomorpha > Leporidae > Oryctolagus > Oryctolagus cuniculus. Next base: position 61,841,015 of record NC_142868.1, on the reverse strand, counting down.
TTTGCTGTAATAAAAATGTGTACTTAAATCATGCTTTTTTAAAAAAGAAGGGAACTTTTCTTTTTTAAGACTTATTTTTGTAATTCATTTGAAGGAGAGGGTTATATAGAGAGAGACGGGGGAGAGAGAGAGAGAGAGAGAGAGAGAGAGAGAGAGAGAGAGATCCTCCATCCATTGGCTTGCTGTGCAAATGGCTGCAACCGCTGGAGCTGGGCCAGGCTGAAGCTAGGAGCCTGGAGCTTATTCCGAGTCTCCCAAAGGGATGCAGGAGCCCAAGCACTTGGTTCATCTTCCTCTGCTTTCCCAGGTGCTTTAGCAGGGAGCCGGATTGGAAATGGAGCAGCTGGGTCTCAAACCAGCATCCATATGGGATGCTGGTGTTGAAGGCAGAGGCTTAACCCATTATGACACATCTTTGGTTCCCATATGCATTTTTTTTTCATAAAAGTTGGGTGATGATAAATTTTAAATGTTTTTGATTACCATTGAGATTTGTATTAATATCAATTTAGAACATTTATAATTACTAAATTTGATAACTGATTTTTAAAATGAAAATGAATCTTTTATTTGAAATGTACCTATTAAATGACTGAAGGAGGGAGTGAATCAGAGAGAGACAGAGAGAGGAAAGGAGAGAGACTGCTCCTATCTTCTGGTTTACTCCTCAACACCCACAATGGCGGGGGAGGGGGTAGGTGCAGGGCTGTGGCCAAAGCCTGGAAACCGTAACTCAATTGTGGTCTCTCAGGTGGTTGGGTGGAGTTGGATTATTTGACTCATCACCACTCTCACAGTATCTGCATTAGTCAAAGCTGAAATCAGGAGCCTGAGCCAGAAGTCAAACCCAGGACTCCAATCTGGGATGGGTGTCTTTGCTGTAGGCTAAATGTCTGCTTGGTATATCTTTTCAAATTGGTTCTTAAATAAATTGCATAGGTTGCTAGAGATGCTATTAGTATCATTTCTATTTTTATTTTTGCTTTTGTAAATTTAACTACTGAGAAGCATATAGATGAAAATAGAAGTAATGATTTGTAACAATGTCACAACCCAAAGTTAAATATAGAAGATCACATGGTAATTTATCATCAAAACTATTTGTATTGTTTGATATTCCTTTCCTCCTTCCCCTCCCTCCCTCTCACCCTCTTTCCATCCCTTCCCCCCACCTTTTTTTTTTCTTTTTGTTTTTGGGATAACATATTTTAAACTTATATTACAGTAAAAAGACTTAATACCTAAGTGAATAAGTATAACAAGTAAAAAGCAAAAATACCCTAGCTTACTGGGAATATAGACAATAAGTGAATGGAAAAATGACCATTTCACCCATAAAGAGTAAATTTTAAAGAGATCACTGATGATTAAAACCATAGTAGTATAACATTCTTAACCACTGGTTTAACAAAGGTATAAAACAAAGTTTTACAAAACTATATTTGCAGCAATATTGATACACACAGACATTTCCTTCTTTTTGTTTTTAAAATTTTAGCTCCCACATGTAAGAGAGAACTTGTGGTATTTATCTTTCTGGATCCGGCTTATTTCACTTAACATGATGTCTTCCAGTTCATCTATTTTGCTGCAAATGGTAGAATTTCATTGTTTTTTTTTAATGGCTGAATAATATTACTTTGTATATATATATATATATCATATTTGCTTTATCCATTCATCTGATGGATACCGCGCTGATTCCACATTTTGGCTATTGTGGACAGTGTTGGGATAACATGGTGGTGCAGGTATCTTTTTGATACATTGTGTTCAAGTCTTCTGTCGGGTATAAACAGAGGAATAGGATTGCTGGATTGTATGGCAAGTCTATTCCTAGATTTTTAAGAAATCTCTACACTGTTTTCCACAGTGGCTGCATTAATTTAATTCCCATCAACAGTGTTTAAGTGTTCCCCTTTGTCCACATCCTTGCCAGCATTTGTTACTCTGTATTTTGGATTTTAGCCATTCTGAGAGGGGTGATGTTGTTTGCATTTCACTGATGGCTAGTGATGTTGAGCAGCTTTTCTTATATTTCTTGCCAATTTTAATTCTTCTTTTGAGAACTTTCTGTTGAAGTTCTCTGCCCATTTCTCAACTGCATTCATTGTTTTTTGATGTTGAGTTTTTTTTTAAGTTGCTGATATATTCAGGATATTAATCCTTTGTCAGATAAATGTTTTGCAAATTTTTTTCATTCTATTGGATGTCTCCTCACTCTATTGATCATTTCCTTTATTTGTTGCCTATACTTTGAGGGTCTTGTCCAAGAAATCTCCTACACCAAATGTCTTGGGGTGCTTCCCCTACATTTTCTTTCAGCAATATCATAGTCTCAAGAACTTAGATTTATGTCTTTGATCCATCTTGAGTTGATTTTTGTATATGGTGAGAGATATGTATCTAATTTATTCTTTTTTTAAAGATTTATTTTATTTATTTGAAAGAGTTAGAGAGAGAGGTAGATCCAGAGAGACAGAGAGGTCTTCCATAACTGGTTCATTCCACAAATGTCTGCAATGGTCAGAGCTGAGCTAATCCGAAGCCAGGAGCCAGGAACTTCCAGGTCTCACATGCCAGTGCAGGGGCCCAAGCACTTGGGCCATCTTCTACTGTTTTCCCAGGCCATAGCAGAGAGCTGGATCAGAAGAGAAGCAGCCGAGACCCGAACCAGCACTCATATGAGATGCCGACACTGGAGGCTGGGGCTTTAACCTGCTGCACCAAAGCGCCGGTCCCATAATTTCATTCTTATTCCACAGTATGGTCTGAGAGTTTCTGTTAAAAATCATTTGGCTACATGCATGTGAATTAGTTTCTGAGCTCTCTATTCTGTTCCATTGATCTATGTATCAGTTTTTATGCCAGTATGAAGCTGTTTTAATGACTACAGCTTTGTAGTATGCTTTAAAATCAGGTATTGTGATTCCTCCAGCTTAGTTTTACTTGCTCAGGATCCCTTCGGTTATTCAGGATCTTTTGTGATTCCATATAAACTTCAGGATTTTTTTCTAATACTGTAATGAATGCCCTTGATATTTTAGAATTGTATCTACGACCGGCGCCGCAGCTCACTAGGCTAATCCTCCACCTTGTGGTGCCGGCACACCAGGTTCTAGTCCTGGTCGGGGCGCCGGATTCTGTCCCGGTTGCCCCTCTTCCAGGCCAGCTCTCTGCTGTGGCCAGGGAGTGCAGTGGAGGATGGCCCAAGTGCTTGGGCCCTGCGCCCCATGGGAGACCAAGAGAAGTACCTGGCTCCTGCCATCGGATCAGCAGGGTGTGCCGGCCGCAGCTCGCTGGCCGCGGTGGCCATTGGAGGGTGAACCAACGGCAAAAGGAAGACCTTTCTCTCTGTCTCTCTCTCTCTCACTGTCCACTCTGCCTGTCAAAAAAAAAAAAAAAAAAAAAAAAAGAATTGTATCTACAAGTCACATTGAATCTGTTGTTAAAAACTAGCTAAAAATTAAAATAAAAATGTTTTTAAGCAAAGAAATAGAAATCAATTAGTTTGCATCCAATTGCTAAAATGACTCAATTTTCACTTCAAAAAGAAATATTTTGAGCCATCCTGCCATTATATACAAATCGATTTTGTATGCCACAGGTAACATACCAAGTATCAAGGTAGTGGAGAGGTCTGTTCTCTTGTCAAGTATGATGAGGCAGTTTCCTAAAGGGAGGGAGAAAAGAACAGGGTAGGGTTGGAAACAGATCCACTTAAGAAAATGATATAAAAAGAAGTTGAAGATTTCTCTAAAACTATTAATTTTTACATATCCCTCTGATATGTAGTTTTAAAACTGACTTGCATATACCACACAGTGAACTGCAATTCCTGTACCTTTACACACCTCGTCTTCTTACTTTCTGTATTTGGATGCGTTGTCATCTTAGAACTTGCTGATTCCTGAAGGACTGCCCATCCTAGGTGGAAGTGCACAACTCTAGACCTTTGGATAGGTGTTCCCATTTTCTACCACAACTTTTGTTGCTTTCTCCACCCTTCTTTAACAGACTTAATCTTGGTTAACTTGAATTTTTCCAATTAGGCATCACATTTCCCCTGAAACACTCTGGAATTGGGGTTAGGGTCGGTAACCCATATGCTACTTTAGTTCCCCACACCTGTTCTCTGTAGTGATCCCCATAATGTAACAGTTTGTTTATCTCTCTGCATTGCCCCTCTAAGATTGTAACGTTCTCATGACTGGGAATAGTTTTTCTTTCTCACTCTTAACATTACAAGATGTTGCACAGTACTAAGAACTTAATTAAATAAATACCAAGTAATCAGCAGTTATAAAATTAGTAAAAATCCTTCATGAAGGTTATATTGTAGAAGCAAAGATAGAAAAGCAAACTTAACTAGCAAGTGCTTCTCTTCAATAAGAAATACTAATATAAAATCTCTAGTATATTATGGAATTGCCTTATTTTACTGGCATACTATAAGGAAACATGAACAACTTTATATAGTTAAAACAATGACAATCAGAGCACCAAATGGATATATAAATTTGATCAAGTGATTCTGAATGTCACTTGAAATATTGTGTAACATGGATAGATCAAAGGAAAGAGGGAGGTAGAAGTAAGGGAAAAAAAGTGAAAACACTTTCCAGAAACAACAACAAAATACAGCCCCTGTTTAGATTGCTGAGGAACAATTCTGTTAGTTTTTTTTTATTCCATTCTTTCTTTTTTTTCCTTCTGTTTCCAAACAGGTGAGGGAGGAAGTAGGGAGGAGTGGTTGGGAGGACGGGGGCATGGCGAGGAATTTTCATCTTCCTAATGTTGTATTTATGAGATACATACAAATAAAAACAAAGAACTATATTGTTAAGAGATCAAATGTGTAAACGAGAATATGTATAGCAAAAAAACAATGAAATCAGTTAAAAGATTATTCAAAGTATACACTATACACTTTCCTATGATCAATGCAACCTTCGTGCTATATTTTTTTTTTATTTTTTATTTTTTGACAGGCAGAGTGGACAGTGAGAGAGAGACAGAGAGAAAGGTCTTCCTTTTGCCGAGCTGGCCTGGAAGAGGGGCAACCGGGACAGAATCCGGCGCCCTGACCGGGACTAGAATCCCGTGTGCCGGCGCCGCTAGGCGGAGAATTAGTCTAGTGAGCCGCGGCGCTGGCTCGTGCTGTATATTAAATATATTGGAATGGAAGCCTTCAGGTAGAGTGAGATGAATTAGAGGATGACAGGGGAATAATTAGCTAATCGAAGAGATGACCCTTTTGTTCAGGATGTTCAGAAGCCGTGAACTGAGAGGCTGATGTACTAATCCTGCAATCTTGAGGAGAAAAGATAAAAAAATATGAATTAGGAAATGTTTAATAAAAAGCTATGATTTGAGACATGTTTTATCAGATAGGAACATTTAATAAAGTTCAGATAATTAAATATGTTCAATGCTGTCAGAAAGCTAAATAGAATAAATATTCAGACATATGAAATATACACACACAGTTCATTGTTTCCTATAGAATTATAAAATGTGGTCATTCTTCTTCTTAGGTCACATCAATGAAAAATACAATTTGAAAAATAAAACTATTCACTAGTGCTGAATAAAATCTTTAAATTTTGGCTGTACAGTCATTTTTTTCTTTCCTAAATAAGATTAAATTAGAATTTGACACCTGAGGATAAAGACAACTGGATGGACTTTCTAGAAGAGAGGGACATTTTGATTTATATTTGAAAGGCAGAGAGGCAGAGAAAGGATAGATGAGTGAAAAAGAGAGCGAGCGAGAGAGAAATAGACGGAGAGGTAGAGGTAGAGATAGAGACATGAGAGAGAGACATCTCCTACCCACTGATTCATTCCCTAAATGCCCAGAACAGCAAGTGCTGGGCCAGGCTGAAACCAGGAGCTGAGATATCTGTCTGGTTCTCACAAGTGAGTGGCAGAGATCTGACTACTTGAGCCACCACCTGCTGTCTCTCAGGATGCACATTAGCAGGAAGCCTAAATGGAGAGTAGAGTGGGACTGGAACTCAGGCACTCTAATCCAAGATGCTGGCATCCCAAGCAAAAGCTTAACTGCTGGGCCAAATGGCCACAGCGGAGCACTTTTTTAAGCATAGAAATGAAGAAGTATACAAATGCTTTCCCTCTTGAAGAACAGGCAGTGAAGTGGAACACACTGAAATGATAAGTTGTCCTCTAGTGTGTAATTAACTCTGTCTGTTCTAACAAACAGACTCAATTATCTCTGTGAACACTGCACCCACAATCCAATATGATTCAGGATTTCCTTGTGTGTTTGTTGTCCAGGACAGTAGCCACCAGCCCCATGTGGTCACTCAGCATTTGAAATGTGGCTAGTCCAAATTTGGTTTCCAAGATTTACTATAAAAATGCAAAAAAGTCTCCAAATATTTTTGTTAATAACATTTTAAACATAATATTTTACATAGATTGTTTTACTATATTTTTAGAAATGAATATCACCTATTTCTCTGACTTTTTAATGTGACCACTAAATGTTTAAAATTACCTATTTCGTCTGTATCATATATCCTTTGGGTACCCTTGCTCTAAGCTCTTATTGTTATGTCTGGCTCTATAATTTTGAACCTCTTCAATTTCAATTTCTTCAATTGACCAATTCATTCCTTGATCAGTCTGGCAAAATGTAGAACAACAACATGATCCTTACTCTGCTTTATTACTGATACTTTACTGAATTGAGACATAGAGCTATGCACCAGAAAAATGCAAGGAAGCACGAACTGAAGGTGAGCAAGTGAGTGCTGATGTTGGCCATCAACTCTCTGAGTGAAGAACAAACAAAGGTAAAAACTCACTAAGTTCAAAACAAAATGCTAACCAAAATACCATCAACATTTACATAATTCTTCATTCTGATTTGAAGCCCAATATTATTAATTTACCAAGTCTCAAGCAATTAGAATTCAGAAAAACCTATTCAGAATATATCTATTTTAATACAAAAAAAAAAAAACCTCTAGAAGAAGAAGCTAAAACTGTTCAAATCAAACTCTTGTGAGAATTTACCTGTATAATGTTTCTGTCCACATTTTGGAAATTAAATTACTAGAATATTTGTCCAAATGATGTCACAATTAGTAAGTCGCTATAATATTTTTTATCTTAAAAGATATAAAAATGGGGAGAACCAGAAAGTTTTTATAGGAAGCATGACTATGTAGCTTAGATAACACTTTTTATATTTAGTAGAAAAGTGTAATGCTAAACCAGAAGAGGCAAAATAAAGCTTTTGATACTTTTCTTAAAAATCTCCTTCAACTATTTTGGGACATGAATATTATTGTTTATCTTTTATGATTCTTTGCTTCAAAGTTGAATTTCAGAGGAAATTAAATTAATAGATAGGTTTATCTCAATATTGATTTATTATTACTACTAAAATCCAATTAAATATCATGTAATCAAATTAATTTTTTGATCATGAGAGACTTTTAAACTTGCTTGAAATGCTTAAATATAATAATTTCAATAAGGCTGCCTTTTTTTTTAAGATTTATTTACTTATTTGAAAGGAAGAGTTACAGAGAGGTAGAAGCTTAGAAAGTGAGATATCTTCCATCCGCTGGTTCACTCCTCGATTGACCGCAATGGTTGGAGCTGCGTTGATCCGAAACCAGGAGCCAGGAGCTTCCTCCAGGTCTCCCATGTGGTTGCAGGGGCCCAAGCACTTGGGCCATCTTCTATGGCTTTCCCAGGCCGTCACAGAGAGCTGGATTGGAAGTAGAGCAATCGGGACTCGAACCGGCACCCATATGAGATGCTGGCACTGCAGGCGGTGGCCTTACCCACTACTCCACAATGCCAGCCCAAGGCCTCCATTTTAATACAATATCTGTTCCATAAAAATCTGTTGATAAAATAAGCTATAGCATTTTTATTTATACATTTTAGTTATAAACTTAGTTTTGCATTTCCTTTTGAGTATTCCAAATGTGTTTATAAATATTTTTCATTTTCATTGACTATTTTTCAAAGGTTTTTAGTTTCACACAAAACAAACTTAGAACTCAGTAAGTTATCCGATACAGAGGATTGGATCAAATATCCAAATTTTTAAAAGTATTAAAATATTCACTTCACACCCTACATCTCCTGTGTGCCAATTTTTCATCCTTTGTTGACTGTAGGATCACTGAAGAGAAGAAAAACAAGGTCACTTATTTGAGTTACCTGTGGATTACAGTTAAATATTATTCTAATTTATAAATGTAGGTTACATTTGTTCACAATTCTGAATTAGCTGATCAGCCATTTAATGTCCTACTTCAATGTAGTTGGGTAGTTACTTTAGTTTAAATGGTCTGTGTGGTTTCTGCATATAAGACTCCTCATAAAATAATTTCTATTAACTACTATTTTGGGCCGATAACACTCGAGGTCATCATTTCGCATGATAATTGTGTTCAGATAGGAATGCTATCTCTATTCAAAGGTCATGATTATGCAAATGGACTTTCTACCATCTTCAGAAGAATGGCTAGTTTCCTTAGATGGGTAAGCCTAGACACCTCAGCTTTTCTTTGGAAGAGCATTAGCCAATGTCTTATGCAGTTCTATTTTTTTAGAGTTTTAATGATATATAATGCACAAATCATACAATTTACTATAAAATTCAATGGTTTTTAGTAAGTTCCCAGAGTTGTGTAGCACTGATATATGGTACAATGTGGATGCACCTTGAAAATAATATGCTAAGTACATCACAAACAATCCCATGTTTCACCATTTCATTTATATCAAATTGAATAGACAAATCTATGGACAAAATGCAGATAAGCAGCTGTGTGAGGCTACAGGATAAGAGATGTTAATATGCGTCAACTTTTTTTCAGGAGTGAATAAAAGCTTCTATAATGAGGTTATGGTGATGGAGGTGCTATATTCTGAGCAAGTCGTATCTAAGTGAGACTGAGATCCCTGAGTTTTTCTTTTATTGTCTTCTCCTGCAGAAGAAACCAGCTTTACTTTATCTAAAACTATTGGGAAAGTTCCTGAGTTTCAATGAAACATCAGCTTAGCATACTATACTAAGTATAAGTGGACATAAACACTTGTTTAGAGCTTTGTGTGAGTACCCTCATCCAGATGGGTTTTTATCACGTCTCCCAGAAAGAGGTCATTTTTTGTGAACTGTTCTCTCAGTCTCCCATAAATAGAACTCCTAATACTTTCATAACTAATTTTGATAAAACATTGTTTTTCACCTATTAACATTGTGCATTTAATCACTCACACCTTTTAAGCAGATGAGAAGCTGTTTAGAATTCTCTCAGTCCTCATAAACAGACATTTACAATCAACTTCCCTTTCATATTTCATAGAAGGTGTCTCCTAGCTATTATGTATATGATAATTTAACTCAAACCAAATGTTTGTTTCTTTCTTTGACATTTAAAATCCTAGCAAGAGTCTCCATTTTGCACCTTTGAGCAAACCAATTATTTTTTAAAAGTCATATGAACTCAAGGGAAAGGTCTTTAAACAGAGAAAGATAAAATGCCCACAAAGAAAACAAAACATTCAGTTAAACTGATGCTATGGAAAAAAGAACAGAAGTATTGACTTTATCTTTTCCACTTTATGATTAGTCTATTTTTATCATGCATGTGATGTATAAAGTCATATTTGTGTATGATATTAATCATGTAGTATTTAAGGAGATAACCTTTTTGTATTTTAATATATAAACTTTTTTCAAAATTATTGTTCTATATAAGTAAATTACTTTTATTAAAAGGCATTTGTATCATTTAAAAAGACATCAGATTCAGATAATGAGATTTTACCTTGTCTGTAATGTGAAAGATTGTGTCCTCCTAAAATCCATATGTTGAGATCTGAACCTCTAAGGAGATGGTTTGTTTTTTTTTTTTTTTTTAAGGCATAGAACATTTTATTTTTAAAAAAGCCTATTAAAAGGGAACTTCATGCTTTGCCTTTAAGCATTGTGTGTTTAATTATATTCTCTTTATTATTGTCATATACTGAATTAGTATATTTTTTTAATGTTTTTTTTTATTTAATGAATATAAATTTCCAAAGTACGAATTATGGATTACAATGGCTTCCCCCCAATACCGTCCCTCCCACCCACAACCCTCCCCTTTCCCACTCCCTCTCCCCTTCCATTTACATCAAGATTCATTTTCGATTATCTTAATATACAGAAGATCAGCTTAGTATACATTAAGTAAGGATTTCAACAGTTTGCTCCCACACAGAAACATAAAGTGAAAAATAATAGATGATTTTTTTTAAATGATGATGAAATCAGATCGGACCTATTGTCCTGTTTAATCCCAGTGAGAGTCAAGTTGGGAGTTGATAGTTTCTCTCTTTTTTTTTTTTTTTTTTTTTTTTACAGAGGATCAGTTTAGTATGCATTAAGTAAAGATTTCAACAGTTTGCACCCCCATAGAAACACAAAGTGAAATATATTGTTTGAGTACTCGTTATAGCATTAAATCTCAATGCACAGCACATTAAGGACAGAGATCCCACATGAGGAGTAAGTGCACAGTGACTCCTGTTGTTGACTTTACCAATTGACACTCCTGTCTATGGCATCAGTAGTCTCCCTATGCTCCAGTCATGAGTTTCCAAGGCTATGGAAGCCCTCTGAGTTCTCCGATTCTTATCTTGTTTAGACAAGGTCATAGTCAAAGTGGAGGTTCTCTCCTCCCTTCAGAGAAAGGTACCTCCTTCTTTGAAGACCTGTTCTTTCCACTGAGATCTCACTCACAGAGATCTTTTGCCAGAGTGTCTTGACTTTCCATGCCTGAAATACTCTCATGGGCTTTTCAGCCAGATCTGAATGCCTTTAGGGCTGATTCTGAGGCCAGAGTGCTATTTAGGACATCTGCCATTCTATGAGTCTGCTGAGTATCTCACTTCCCATGTTGGATCACTCTCCCCTTTATTTATTCTATCGGTTAGTGTTAGCAGGTACTAGACTTGTTTATGTGCTTAAGGAGATGGTTTTAAGGCGAAGGGTTTGGGGAGGTAATTATGAGGGTGAGGTTACAGTGAGAAGATGGCTAGGGAATCATTCAGATTCCACTAAGAGACAATTATAAGAGGATTTGACAAATTGCAGGATATAAAATCAACACACAAAAATCAGTAACATTTGTATATACATGGCTGAGAAAAAACTTGTAAGATCAGTCCCATTCACAATAGCTACAAAAATTGATTACCTTTGGATAAATTTAACCAAGGATGTGGAAGATTTCTACAATGAAAGTTATAAAACATTAAGGAAATAAATCAAAGATACAAAAAATGAAAAAAAAATCCTTGCCTTTGGATTGGAAGAATTAATATAATTAATATGTTCATACTACCCAGTGGAATTTACAGGTTCTATGTGATCTCAATCAAAATACCAAGGGCATACTTCTCAGATCTATAAAATATAATCCTAAAATTCATATGGAAACACAAGAGACCCCAAATAGCTAAAGAGATCTTAAACAATGAAAATAAAGCCAGAGAAAACACAATATCAGATTTCAAAACATACCACAGGGAGTTCATAAACAAAACATTCTGGTACTAGGAAAAAAAAAAAATAGACATGTGGACCAAAGGAACAGAATAGGAACCCACAACATTAATCCATGCATCTACAATCAATCATTCTTTGAAAAATGAGCTAAAATCACTCCCTGAAGAAATGACAGTCTCTTCAAAATTGGTGTTGGGAAAATACAATCTCCATGTGCAGAAGTTTGAAATAACATCCACAGTTTACACTCTATACAAACACCAACTCACAGTGGACCAAAATCTAAATCTAAGACCTGAAACCATCAAATTACCAGTGGAAAATATAGGGGGAAATAATGTAAGACATTGACACAGGTGAAGTCTTCTTGGATAAGATCCCAGAAGCACAGAAAATAAGCAAAAGTTGACAAATGGGATTATATCAATCTAACAAGATTCTGCACAGAAAAGTAAACATTCAAAAAAATGAAGAGTTAACTGACAGAATGGGAGGAAGCATTTGCAAACTATGCATCTGATAAAGGATTGATATCCAGAATATAGAAGGAGCTCAAGAAACTTAGTAACAAAACAATCCAGTTAAGAAATGGGGATAAGACATGAACAGTCAGTTTTTCCAAGTATAAAATACAAATGGCCAACAGACATAACAGAAAATGCTCAGGATCACCAATCATCAGGAAAGTGAAATGGGGTTCTACCTCCCCCTACTTAGAACGACTATTATCCAAAAATCAAAAAATAGTAAATGCTGGCAAGGATATGGAAAGGGGAAAATGGTACTCATACACTGTTGATGGAAATGTATACTAGTACAGATATTATGGAACATAGGATGGAGATTTCACAGAAATATGAAAATAGATCTACTATATGACGTGGCCAGTCCATTTCTGGGAATTAATCCAAAGGAAATGAAATCAGCATGCGATAGTGTTATCCATACCATCACGCTTATAAGAAGTTCAATTCATAATAGCTAAGATATGGAATCAACCCAAATTTCCATCACCTGAAGACGAGATAAGGAAAATGTGGTATAAATACATAATTCAATACTATTCATGCATAAAAAGAATGAAATGTCTTGCAACAAAGTGGATGCAACTGGAGACTATTATGCATAGAGAAATAACCCAGGCCTCAAAAGACAAATATCATATGTTTTCTCTTACTTGGGGTAGGCAATATATAGAATAATAAAAAAAAAAACTCAATGTAAGAATGAAATTGAAATCTTGTGATGTCATTATTGTTTATAGCCATTGTGTATTTTCTTACAGAACAGTGGTGTTTCTCCTTTTTCCTTGTTGAAAACTATATGTGGTGTAGTATTCAGCCTTTGATTATAAAGTACTTTGAAATTGTATTTTGCAAAAATTAAAAAAAGAAAGGAAGAGAGGGAGGGTGAGAGTCATGTATCATTGTATTTTTGTAATCACATCCTTGAAATACATAAAATCTGCTCTCTATAGTGATTAAAAAATGAAGATAAAAGTATGATGTAAAAATAACATTTAAAGCAAGCTATATCTTGGAAACTACATTCAGCAATATGTGTTGCAAATTTCTTCAATTTGACTTGTCTTTTCACTGATTATATTTCATTGTTGAAATTAAATAGAAATTATTTTGGCCGGGGCCGCGGCTCACTAGGCTAATCCTCCACCTTGCGGCACCGGCACACCCAGTTCTAGTCCCGGTCGGGGTGCCGGATTCTGTCCCGGTTGCCCCTCTTCCAGGCCAGCTCTCTGCTGTGACCAGGGAGTGCAGTGGAGGATGGCCCAAGTGCTTGGGCCTTGCACCCCATGGGAGACCAGGAGAAGCACCTGGCTCCTGCCTTCGGATAGGCGTGGTGCGCTGGCCGCAGCGCACCGGCCGTGGCGGCCATTGGAGGGTGAACCAACGGCAAAGGAAGACCTTTCTCTCTGTCTCTCTCTCTCACTGTCCACTCTGCCTGTCAAAATAAATAAATAAATAAATAAATAAAAAATGAAATTAAATATAAATTATTTTATCAAATTTTTTAAAAGATATATGGGTGTGTGTTTTTTGGTAATCTTCCTCTTCTCTAAAGCTATAATGTATTCCCTAACCTTTTGTCTGACTTTCAGTATTGCTCAAGACAAGTAGCAAGTAGCTGTTTACTTTTATTGGAATTGACTTAAAATTCTTGTGAATGGTATGGATATACATTAGAATTCCATAAGACAATTTTCCCCAGAATCATATATTAAATAATCTTCTTTCGTATGGTCAAGTTTCCACATGAGTGTGTCTGAATTTGTTATTGTATATTCTTTGGTTTCTTTGCTTCATTTATTTATTCCTTCATTAATACACATTTTTTATTACTCTATATAAAGCACTTTTCATAGATATTTTGGAGCCATAAACATCCCTTTTTAATAATTATCATTGCTATTTTCAGCATTGCTCTTCCACAAACATTTTAGAACTGGATTTTTCATGGCTTACACATACATAGAAAGATCTGTTACAAATTTGATTGCAATTGCATTGAATATATAGGAACAACTTAAATAAAGAGTTTTATAGTTTTCTCCAAAAATGTCATGGACATGTTTTCCTAAGTACATTTTTTGGATACATTACCTTTTTAGCTGTTAATACAAATGTGATGTTTTACTTTTTAAATTAAATTTCTAATTTTATATTTTGCTTATAGGAATTTCATCAACTTTTCTAAGCTGATCATAAGAAACTTCTTATGGATTCTTCTGTGGATTTCCCAGATTTTCTGGTGAGAATTATTAGCAATATTTCAATTATTGTGATAATTATATTTCTTCCTGCCCATTTTTTATGATTTTTTTCTACTCCACTGGTAAGGGCTGCCAACAAAAATATTAAGTTAAAACAGTAATATTTGACATCCTTGTTTGAGAACCAATTTTTAAAAATTAATGTCTAGAAAATATCTAATAGTTATGAACACATATTCATTATTTTAAGTACAAATGCCCATTATAAAGTAATAGAATCTTAACCTAATTTATTTACTTATTTTAATTATTAATTAATTAGAGAGGCAGAGAGACTGAGAGAGAGAAAGACAAACAAAAGAGAATTCTTATCAGTTTGTTCATTCCCCAGTGCTTGCACTGGCTTGAACTAGACCACCCCAAAATGAAGAGCCAGGAATACCATCTAGGTCCCCGATGCAGGAGCCCGACTACTTGAGCTATTATTGATGTCTTCTAGGGTATTTATTAGCATAAAGCTGGAGACAGGAACTGGAGATAAATATTGAACCCAGGTTCCACTTTTCAAGGCCTATTTTGACTAAATTGGGCACATTTTCCTTGCTCAGAACAGTTTCTTTATTTTAGAGTTAAACTATTAAAACTTGAATTTCAACTGCCAAGTACCTTTTGCCAATTAACATGATAAACCTAAAGGCACAGGGTAACCTGATTATGGGGACCCAAAGTCTCCCTAGATTACCAATAGATACACATTGACAGTAATTTTGGCACAGATCTCATCTGAGAAAGGATACCTATGGAAATTTTAATGAAAGTTTTCAAGTTTTTTATTCAATAGGACTATATTTTAGGATGATAAAAGATACCTAGCACATCCTATGCTCTCAATAAATGTCCAATGCATGAATGAATTATCAGACTGTGCTTGAATTTTTAATATTTAACAGAAAATAGGCTACTTATGGAATTTGTCAAAGATTTCATTTCATGGCTATGGGGATACTTTCTTCTTTTTCTCCATATGTTTAAATCAAATTCCAAATATATACACATTTTATGTAATTTTAAAATACATTTTTAATTTTTAAAATTTAATTTTTAATTTTTAGAATTTGTAATATACATATCTAATGAAAAAATGGTAAAAATAATACCTTTATAATACAGTGCAATGGAGAATATAGATACACAAATGGAAATGGAGGGTGGATATTGCAAATGAAGACCTCTTTTCTAAGTGGTGCAATGTTTCAAAGGCTGCTTCCCACTCTTGCTGGGTGGGGTCTTGGTTTCTCATATCCTTTGTGGGAGACAAATTTACCTTTATGTGCCAGATTCAATAACACTGATGTGTTCTATGAAGTTCTTTGCTATTTTGGATGCAATTAAATCTTGCATATTTACCACATTGTGTATAGTAAGCATTCAGCCACTTCTAAGAGAATATAAATTCTGGAAGTTCTCAGTCATACTAAATACCGTTATTTTATGAATGATGTAGCATCATTCTTTTACTATTAAAATAGGCCTTGAAAAGTAGAGACAACCATGAGTCAATCAGAGATGTAGCCTGAGAATACAACCTGCCAATTCTGATTTTCAAGATAGAGGGAGGTTCCATGAAAAGATCTATGTAAAAACTGCTATAAAGGAAATATATCTTAAGTAAAGGAAAGATTTTATTTTTACTCTCAGTTACAGAATCCATTTATTCCTTCCCACCAACTAAATAGTTATTTATAGTTACAAATTTCTTATCCATCTACTTAGGATCATCTTCTATTGAGCAAAAGTCTTTTTGAATATTCTGTCATATTAACCTTTCTGTTCTACAAAATTTGAAATAAATTTAATCTGAACTCCATTCTACACCATGAAATTATATTTTCACATTTGTCGAGCTAAATTTCTCAATTAGAAAAGTTAGGGGACTCAGTTTATGTTTACTATTTTCTACCTCCAAATGCTTGTATTTTACCACTTATAGTAAATATTGAAATAATTGATTTACATCTTACAACAGAAATTTGGGAATAGAGCAAAATGAGTGGTACTTTATATCACTGAAGTATCTTTGGGTATATAATCATATTTATCTAGAATTTCTCAATTATCTTAGGAGCCATGATTTCATGCTTGTTTTCTCTATGCTTAAAATCATTTTCTTGTAGCAAATTAGGTGCTTCAAAAGTCTGGGGATGTCTGTTATTGCTAATGAGTTGCATCATTGAATCAGGAAGGTTCACCTGTGATTAAAGTCACACCTTTCTGTAAGTACCTGGGACCTAAAGTTTTCTTAACATAAACTGAAATGAGCTTGGGAAAGTTAATTCCAACTGGGACCCGCTCACCTGTTCCTTACAGCCATCCACACTCTTGTCCACCTCAGGGATCACCCATTTACTGCTGCCTCTAAATTATCTTCCAGTATATTTTCAAAACTAGAAATTCAAGCTTCATCAAAGGATAATCTTGCATTTATTTTTGAATTCCAGATAAAAGTTATATCTATTAATCTTACTGACTTCTAAGTTTATTTATTTACTTGAAAGAGTTCACAGAGAGAGGTCTTCCACCTGTTGGTTCACTCCCCAGTTGGCCACAATGGCTGGAGCTGTGCCAATCCAAAGCCAGGAGCCAAGAGCTTCTTCTGAGTCTCCTACACGGGTGCAGGGGTCCAAGGACTTACGCCATCTTCTACTGATTTCCCAGGCCATAGCAGAGAGCTGATTGGGATGTGGAGCAGCCAGAACTCGAACTGGTGCCCATATGGGATGCTGGCACCATAGGCGGCAGCTTAACCCACTATGCCACAGCACTGGCCCCCTTATTTTTAATCTCATCGTTTTTTTGTCCTTTATATTAGATAAGTCAATGAACCTTTCTCTTTTCTCTTTACACACAATATCTGGCACCTATCTGACAATTGCTTATATGCACACCTTTACAATGTGATGATTTAACTACTATGTATTTTGTTTGATTGGTTTCATGCTTAGAACTTATAAAATGCATCACACAAGTGCTTAAATTATACAAAAAGCATCTCTTATTGTAGCAAACCAAATTTTATCTGTCTTTCAAAGTCTGTGTTAATTTCTATAGATTTCTCATTCATTTTTTTTAGCATAGTCTTTAAGTATTACTCTTTCACCAAATGCAGTTTGATAACCTGAAAGTCAAAAGGTCGGTTCTTGTTTTAGTATTTTTAAATCTTTCTTGTGAAAATCATATACTTTTTAAAAATTTAATTATGTCAAAAGCAATATTCCTCAACACTTTTCTTCCCATCAAAATATGATTCACTTTCAATTCTCTCTCTCCCTCTCTTTCACACACACACACACACATGCACTTCTTGCAACAAACATGGAATATTTTAAACTCATAGAGCCAGAACAGTGTCATAATTTCACTGAAAGAAGAACCAGGATGAGGACAGAGAATAAAAGGGCTGCAAAAGAGAAGGATGATGTGCTAGTGAGACTTGGTAATAAGTTAGGTATATGCTTCTGTGGATGGTGAGTTCTTTGATCAATACTAGTAGGTTGTACAGGTGCTGTTCCATGTTACTAGCAGTCATTGATGTCATTTCCTGAAATGAAGACAAACTCGCAATTCAGATGATATAATATTTTAAGTGCATTTAGATTTGCCCTCCATTTTTGCCTTTGCCATGAACATTAAATATATAATTTATACATTAAGATATTATTCTAGTTATAGCATTCATTCACGTTGGACAACACATTAAGGACAGAGATCCTACACAAGGAGTAAGTGCAGTGATTCCTGTTGTTGACTTAACAATTTGACACTCTTGTTTATGGCGTCAGAAATCTCCGTAGGCTCTAGTCATGAGTTTCCAAGGCTAGGGAAGGCTCTTGAGTTCGCTGACTTCGATCTTATTTAGACAAGGTCATAGTCAAAGTGGAAGTTCTCTCCTTCCTTCAGAGAAAGGTACCTCCTTCTTTGATGGCCCGTTATAACTAGTATTCAAACAGTATTTTACATTTTATGTTCTGTGTGGGTGCAAACTGATGAAATCTTTACTTAATATATACTAAATAGATCTTCTGTATATAAAGAGAATTGAAAATGAATCTTGATGTGAATGGAATGAGAGAGGGAGCTGGAGATGGGAGGGAAGTTATGGGGGAGAAAAAGGCATTGTAATCCATAAACTGTACTTTGGAAAATTATATTTACTAAATAAAAGTTTAAAAAGATATTATTCTAATAATCTTTATCATTTTAGCTTCAAATAATTCATATGCTTGCATATTTACAATGCACTTAAAATTTCTCATGATGGTCATATCTTCTATGTCTCCAAAAGACTATATCTTCAGTATTTATTATATTTCATTCCTGTTGGTAATAAAGTACAAGTTTTTGCTTCTTATTACAAATTTTCTTTGTTTTATGTATGAAAGTTATGCTCCCGGATTATAGAATTTATATTGACATTTGGTGAACTTTTTCAATCAGTGAGCAAATATTTCTCATGGGTTTTTGAGGATTTTCTTCTAGTACTATTTTTGTCTCATCACTTTACTTCTCTTCTATGACTTTACTTACATATATGTATGTATTAGATTAATATGTTTATTCTGCTTTTTTTTTTTTTCACAGGCAGAGTGGACAGTGAGAGAGAGAGACAGAGAGAAAGGTCTTCCTTTGCTGTTGGTTCACCCTCCAATGGCCGCCACGGCCAGCGCGCTGCAGCCAGCGCATGGCGCTGATCCGATGGCAGGAGCCAGGTACTTATCCTGGTCTCCCATGGGGTGCAGGGCCCAAGGACTTGGGCCATCCTCCACTGCACTCCCTGGCCACAGCAGAGAGCTGGCCTGGAAGAGGGGCAACCGGGACAGAATCCGGCGCCCTGACCGGGACTAGAACCTGCTGTGCCGGCACCGCAAGGTGGAGGATTAGCCTAGTGAGCCGCGGCGCTGGGCTCTGCTTTTTAAGTTATATTTTTTCAGCTATGTTTATCTTTTGATTGATTTTCTTAATGAACTTGTTCAATTTTCTGTAATCTGTTTGTTGTAAGAGTGCAGTTGCATTTAAACTCAGAACGTTTCCCTCATTTAGGTGGATTTTGCACTACTAGGAAGTTTGTTGGAATTATTTGATTGAATTATAATTTTCTATTGCTTCACCTGTTATATTCACTGTTTCCTCTGTTTTCTGGATTTTTCCATAAAATTTTTTAAGGTTTATTTATTTGTTTGAAAGAGTTGCTGAGAAGGACCTACGCTGTGGCATAGTGGGTAAAGTTGCTGTCTGCAGTGCCAGCATCCCATATGGATGCTAGTTCGAGTCCTGGGTGCTCCACTTCCGATCCAGCTCTCTGTTATGGCCTGGAAAAGCAGCAGAAGATGACCCAAGTGCTTGGGGCCCTGCGCCTGCATGGGAGATCTGGAAGACGCTCCTGGTTCCTGGCTTCAGATTGGTGCAGCTCCAGCTGTTGCGATCAACTGGAGAGTGAACCAGCAGATGGAAAACCTCTCTCTGACTCCCCTACTCTCTCTGTGTAACTCTGACTTTGAAATAAGTAAATAAATCTTTAAAAGAAAAAAAAAAGGAAAGAAAAAGCCACAGAGAGAGAGAGAGGGAGAGACAGCAGAGAGACATCTCCTATTTTCTGGTTCACTACCCAGATGGCCTCAATTGCTAGGACTGAGCTAGGCTAAAGCAAGGAGCCAGACCCCATTTGGGTAACAGGTGTCCAAACCTTTGGCCCATCGTCTGCTGCTTTTCCCAGGCCATTAGTGGGGAGCTGGGATGGAAGTGGAGCAGCTGGAACAAGAACCAGCCCTATATTGGCACCCCAGGAGGTGGCTTTGCCTGCTATGTGGTGGCTTTACCACTTATGCTGTAATACTCTTCCCACCTCTGTTTTCTATAAAATACTAGTTATAATTGTTTGATAACTTTGCTTGCTCACCCTAATTTCTGGATCATCTCTTGGTTGATATTTATTCTCTTAATTTAAGATGACTTATCAATTTTCCCATCATTCTGATTGTGTATCATCAAATTATTTATTTTTACTATTTTTATTATCATTGGAGCTCTATAGGCTCTCTGATGTTTAACTTCCTCTAAATCACTTCTTGATCTGTTTTGACAGATGTCAAACTACCAGCAGATCTCCTTGATCTCCTCAGGCCTTGGATCAGGGGTTTGTTAGAATGTGTCTATTCTTGTCTTGGTTTCACATTTCCAGAACAACAATTACTCTTAAGACATGTCACTCACTCCTAACACGTAGCCTTTCAAAAGCATACCTGAACTGTTCTCAATGCTCTTTCTTCTTTGGCTGGATCAGAAATTCTAGCACTGTGAGAATTTTGAAGAAACAGTTCAGTCTTAAGCCTCCCAGGAGCTCATCTCTGACAGAGTTCCTGGAACCCCTCCAGGTACATAATAGACTTTAGGAATCAGACAAAAAATAATGAGGAATCCTAAGATATCTGAAGCTTGGAATGGAAGTCTAGGGAAAAGAAGGCCCAGTGAGGATGATATGAATCTGAAGATCTTTGTATGATGTGTGAACATTTTTCAGGGTTTTTCTCACTAGAGAGATTTGCTAAACAAGGAACTCATTACATTGAGGATGTATACATACATACCCTTGTGATAGATATAAGATGTTTGATCCATTAACAAGAGTCAGATTATGATGAACCTCATAGTCTGTCCTAAAATAATTTAGTTTTATCAACCAGCTACAATTCTTCTTTAAAGTGTGGAGATAAAGTAACTGATTTTTTTTTTTTTTTTTGACAGGCAGAGTGGACAGTGAGAGAGAGAGAGAGAGAGAGAGAGAGAAAGGTCTTCCTTTTTTGCCGGTGGTTCACCCTCCAATGGCCGCCGCGGCCGGCGCGCTGCGGCTGGCGCACCACGCTGATCCAATGGCAGGAGCCAGGTACTTATCCTGGTCTCCCATGGGGTGCAGGGCCCACGGACTTGGGCCATCCTCCACTGCACTCCCGGGCCACAGCAGAGAGCTGGCCTGGAAGAGGGGCAACCGGGACAGAATCCGGCGCCCCGACCGGGACTAGAACCTGGTGTGCCGGGGCCGCAAGGCAGAGGATTAGCCTAGTGAGCCGCGGTGCCGACCCAAAGCAACTGATTCTTTAAAAAGCAGTTTAAAGCTTGCTGTGAAGAGAATCAACTGAGGAGTGCCCAGGAAGAAGGAACATGCTGTAGGACATTGGCATAATAATCCAGGAGGAGAATAATTAGTGTTCAGTTATTGATATAAGAGTAGGAGGAGTCTAAGGATAACTGGGGGGTAGAATAGAAAAGATTTTAGAAACATTTGATGTGAACAGGAAAGGGATAATTGATATCTAAAACTGTTCCATTCTCATTTCTAGTGAGTTCCCCATTTCCAATTTGGATTATTGGGGAGATTTTGTGACAGTGACTGGAAATATAACGAATTTTGACAAATTAACATGATCCAAGAATCGTGTAGAAGTCTAGAATCAGAAATATTGCTAAGATTTATTTGACACTAAAAATACAGAAGGAAAAAAAATTGAATATCTACTAGGATTACATTACTAATATTTTATTTCATGTGTTATCAATTTCAGATAAAGGATATTAGAAGAAGCATAGACAACTTTCCTTTTTTACATAGAGATGATGTGTAGTCTCCTATAAAACCACAAAATAATTTCAGATATTCACACTCATTATAACCTACATAATAAAAAATAATGTGCACATAACTTTGCAGTTCCATTTTTGCTGATTTTCAAAGCGTATTTAGAAGTCACTGGTGAAATATAGAGAAATCTATATATTCCTGCTAAGACTCATTTTTTAGGTTTCAGGGTATACTGAGTTCAATCAGCAATGACTGTCAGATTAAATTCAGTTAACATTTAGTGTGTATGATCACTGGTATTTCCTTTATCCTTTCTGCAATGAGGATTAATTGGGTTCATGACCTAAGCAAAGGAAAAATGCCGATAGTTGTACCCAATGGACATGTAAGTCCAGATGCTATCTTCTTGTGGCAATAGTGCTGTACTATGCATATTAAAACGAACCTAATAAACTGGAGAGTGGACTAAAATGTATAAAGAACTGAGTAAACTATGCTGTTAAAATGGCTTATTTTGGAAACTGACAGTTTTTTTTTTCAGTAACAATGGCAATATAATGAAGCAAAATACAAATTTATTTTACATTAAGCTTTTGAAAAATGGGGTGACTATTAAATTTATGTTTTTGGTTTCTTCTATTTTAGTTCTTTGTTTTGACTTGTTATGGATTCAATAGTCATAGGCCTTTACATTAGAGAAAAGAAATCTTAGGTCTTGCATAATCATGTAAATGGAAATTTTAGATACCTATCTCTAGGGTAATAATGACTAGAGGCAGGCAATGTAAATGATCAGTTTAAGCCACTGATTGGAAAATCTGCATCCTATACCGGAGTTCCATTCTCATTTCCAGTCTGGCCACTCTGTCTCCAATCCAGCTTCTTGCTAATACACCATTGGAAGGCAACAGATGATGGCCCAAATGCTTATGTCCCTGCCATGCACATGGAAGACCCACATGGATTTCCAGGCTGGCTTATGCCTGCCCCAGAACTGATTATTGCAGGCATTTTGGTCATCAAAGAGCAGATGTTTGTCTCTCTTTCTCTCTGATTCTGCCTTTTAAATAAATAAATAAGTGAAGAAAGAAATTTCATGAAAATTCCGAGACAAAAATTACAAAATGTTAAGAAAAATTAGGGAGTACACAAAATGATGGTAATAAGTGGCCATCACATAGCAAAGCTTAAAGATGTCATAAATTATTCCACAAAAGCCAAAGAGAAAATAAGATGGATGAAAATGATTCATCACAGGATTGATGGTATAACGAACTTCAGTAAGCTATAGCTTACATAATGACAAAGCCAGTTAAATGTTTTCTCTCTAAACTTTTGTGTTATACAACAAAGAGTTGGAAATTGACCTTTCCTGAGAAGTTTTTTTAAAAGGCACTACATGAATGATAACCTTCAAACTTGCATGATAAAACCAATGATTCCTTATATTTTGAGTAGTTTTTTTAAAGAAATGCCATTTTCTCTCCTGAGAGTGTTTTATATATATAATTTGTTGTAAGTTGAAGGGGAGGGAAGAAGTAAACATGGACTCCTTCAGAGGTGAAACACACAACAGAAGCTGAGTCAGAGAAATGATCCTGGAAAGATGTGATAAATTTAGTATTATAAAAACCTCCACTTGAGACTGACAAGAAATTGAAACAAAGTGTATAGAAAAAGTAGTCTTTAAAGGTCCATTTATAAATGTCACAGTATCAAGGAAACCTATTTCTAAAGACAGAATTTCAATTCATTTTGGTGTTAGGTGTCAGTGACAAGTGACACAGGTCAATCCTTAGTCAATGACAAAAGGCAAATGAATGGCAAATATTTATAAATATACTAAACTACTCATGGAAGGTCATATAAACAACAAACACTTCTAAACTCAGCCCTGAGTGGTATAATTGCTTATTACTCATCCTGACCTTACAAGAGAATCTCATCTTTAATAACGGCAGCAGGACCTCCATGATGTCCTTTCTCTGAGAATAACTATGACAGCCCCTTTTTTCAGCTCAGTGAGAATTGCATTGACTACACTAGTGATTATGGGATGAGAAATATGAGTAATATGTTAGTAATAGTTGTCCTTTCAATGGGTAAAATTCTGTATCCCAAATAAGGATATTTCAAAAGATTTTCTCCTATGCTGTATATTTGAGCATTTTAAATGGCATATTTAAATTTGGTGAATAATTCTATCTCTGCTAAAGCATTTCAAGGCAACTGTAACATGTAATTCTTGCAGAAGTCAAAGAGGAATAATTGCTTTTGATCGTCATTTTCTCTTATCACAATAATGTATTTTCATGGAAAAACAAAGTTGTGAATAAAAATGGTAAAATCTATATAAAGTTAGGTAAATGGAAATAATCATAGTTAATATTTTTAGATAAAATTCTGTTATTTTTATTCTATAGCCATGTTATAAGTTTTAAACACCAGGACCCTGCTCAACTCACTATTTAGTAGTCTGCATTTTTAATTTAATGGTAATGGCAACAGCTTTTTTCCATGGTGATCTAATTAATATAATTGTGTATTATAACACAGATTGTATATTTAGTTGTGCAAAAATGGTTCATAATTTCATGGCTAATATTTACTAAGTGCCAGTGGATGTGTATTACTGATACTAATGCAAGCACTGTTATATTTTTAAAACATTATATATATAACATATATATTTATACATGCATATGTATGTATATATTATATATACATTTATATATTTGTTTAAATAGAAAAGGTATGAAAGGGGCCAGCACTGTGGCGCAGCAGGTTAAAGCCCTGGTCCATATGGGCGCCGGTTCTAGTCCCTGCTGCTCCTCTTCCGATCCAGCTCTCTGCTATGGCCTGAGAAAGCAGTAGAAAATGGCGCAAGTCCTTGAGCCCCTGCACCCATGTGGGAGACTTGGAAAAAAATCCTGGCTCCCGCTTTCAGATCGGCGCTGCTCCTGCCGTTGCGGCCATCTGGGGAGTGAACCAGCAGATGGACAACCTCTCTCTCTGTCTCTGCCTCTCTCTGTAGCTCTTTCAAATAAATAAAATCAATCTTTAAAAAAAGGTATGATTACAATTTGATGAAATATTAACTTTGAAAAATGAATAAAATATATCAAAAGCTTTCTGACAAATGAAGTGCTGATTCTATTATATATCACTACACAGAAGCTATGTTTCATGTATGAATATGCAAAGAATTTTTTGCTGTAGCTAACTTTTTAACTAATATGGTGATATTTTACCTATAATGCAAAAAAAGGGAAACTTTTATAAGAGTATTCAACTTCTGGAGACAGCACATGAAATTAAATTTGGATTAGCTCAGCCCAGTTGAGACATTAAGAATAATTACTTGTTGATTTTGCCAGGTCTACTTGTTACCTCAGGATTGTCTGGCTAAGGCGCAGAAACTTTCTAGAAAGAAACTGATATTAGTTTTGGTATTACAGCATAGCTGTGATTCACACATTCCAAAATGACTATTTGTTTTTATTTGAGTCAATGAATAATTAATATGAGCTATTCAAAGTTTCCTGTTTCTCTTTGTGGACAACTTTTGAGCAGAGTGATTGCTAGGCATTAGATGAAATTATCGTTGGAGTTTGAAAGATGTAGTGATAGCAATCAGGAGTATATGCCTGTTAGATGCTTTATGAGATATGAAGGGTTTTAAATCTCACATTTTTATATTAACTTGCAGAGCTTTCATGCTGTGGTAGCATCCTAGAAAGCTTCATCACCCATTTTTAATCTGGACAATGTTTATACAAAGGTGTAAGACAAAAGAACATTTCTCTTTTGATATATTGCAATGCAGATTAGGCAAAAACAATGTGAAGATACAAAGATAATTTCTTTTTTAATGAAGCTCATTACAGGTGGCATAGAGAAAAATTGCAAACTATTTCATGAAATATGTCTTTCTCAGTGTATGATTTTTGCAGCAATATCTGATACAGCATGAATCTTTTTGTTCTACTGTAGAAACAAAGGCTACTATTAGCAGTTGCTTCATGCATATGAAATAGTTCAGAAACTTCAAGGCCACATTTAATATGGCTTGCATCATTTCATTTAAAATGCAAGGTCTGTTTGTCCTTGTTGACATGAATTGGCAATTAAAGTCAATTAAGAAGAAATAGAATTAGAAAATTTATTAGGCTTTATATGCATGATGAGTTAACTTTCCCAAGACACGTCCAGGTTTTAATACTTTTATTCCTCCTAAAGTAACAACATTCTTATTGTTTTTCTCTTTCACAAAGAGTAACAGAATCTATGGGCCTTATGTTCTTGGACTTCATTATTAATTTAATGAGGTAGACTCCAAACGGATCATTTTTTCCCTTATCTAAGCATTTCCACGAACAAACCACAAGGATCACAACTCTTGTGTGACATTGCTGCCGCATCTGTCTCCCTTCTAATATATACTTGGTAAGTCTCCCATCCTTGTTAAACTCCTTTATGTTGGGGAAAAACAGATCTCTGTTCTAGGTTACGATGAGATGCAGAGGAATTAGAAAATGCAAGTCTTATACTTTCAGGGGCTTATAGCCTATCTTTATGTAAAATTTCTTTCACAATGCAGTGGATGATGTTACATTCTGCATTTTTGCTTTTCTTTGTTGAATGAATGAGACAATTGCAACTGCTTTAAAGTAAATTAAACAGAAAGAGAGGGAATAAACACCTTTCCCTTGACTAGCCTTTTGAGAAAATTATCTTCAACCATTTGTGTTTCCTTTTTGTCTAGTTTTTTTTTTTTTACCTCAGTATATAGTCATATTGCTATTTTGATTTACTAGGTATAACCGTTATCCATTTAAAAGCTACAAAGAAATATTGCTATATAAATAACTTACTCAACTTTCACTTCTCTGTTGTTCCATTGTTTGGTCATTTTTTTTTTTTTACCAATTTTACTGTTTGTAATAATTATTCTTTTAAATAAAATACTTAGGCTTATTCCCTTACTCCAATTGGACTGCCATAGGCAAATACCATATATATGGTAATTTAAGCAACAGAAATGTATTTCTCATGGTGCTGAGGCTGGGAAGTCCAAGATCAGGTATTAACCAATTCAGTGTCCAGGAAGGCTCTCTTCCTGGCTTGCACATCTCATATTCTTGATGAATCCTCAGACACAGGGCAAATATCAAACTCTCTGGTGTTTATTCTTATAAAGGTACTAGCCCTATCATAGGCCACCCCCATTTCCTTGATCACATATAACTGATTAACTCCTAAAGTCACAATCTTCAAATATCATCACATTGGGCATTGTTTTTCAATACATAAATTTTGAGGGGTCAAAAACATTGAGTCCAAGACATTCTGCACCTCACCCCCCAAAAATTTCTGTCCTTGTTGCATGCAAAATATATTCATATATTCTCCACACACAAGTCATTCCACATCAACTCAAAAATTTAGGATCCACAGTCCCATTTAAATATTTTCTAAGTTAGATAAGAATTGAGGTGTGCTTCATACTGAATCAAAATGTCTGTCCAGTTGTGAATCTGTAAAACACACTAGGTGCACGCTTCCATAATACATGGTGCATCAGTGATCCATTCCAAAAGCGAAAAATAGGAAAGAAAGCAAAGATTATGGGTTCCAAATGTCTTAGTCCATTCTGGCATTATAATTCAATATTATAGATTGGATAATTTACAAAAATATTAACTAATTTCTTACAATTTTGCAGGCTGGGATATCCAGGATGAGGGGCCTCATTAAGTGAGGATCTTCTGGTTGATGACTCTGCCAAGTTCCAAGATTGTGCTGGACATTGCATGATGAAAGACTGTAAGCGAGCCTGGGACAGCTAAATTTTATAGCACTATTCCCCCCCCCCCTTTTTTTTTTGACAGGCAGAGTGGACAGTGAGAGAGAGAGAGAGAGAGAGAGAGAAAGGTCTTCCTTTTGCCGTTGGTTCACCCTCCAATGGCCGCTGCGGCTGGTGCGCTGCGGCCGGCACACTGCGCTGATCCGAAGCCAGGAGCCAGGTGCATTTCCTGGTCTTCCATGCAGGTGCAGGGCCGAAGGAATTGGGCCTTCCTCCACTGCACTCCAGGGCCATAGCAGAGAGCTGACCTGGAAGAGGGGCAACCAAGACAGAATCCGGCGCCCCGCCTGGGACTAGAACCCGGTGTGCTGGTGCCGCAAGGTGGAGGATTAACCTATTGAGCCACGGCGCCGTCCCAACACTATTCCCTTTATAACTCATAAATCTACTAGCTCATTAATACATCCTCATCTACCAAAGCTCCACCTCCAAATACTACTCATCTATAGCTATGAAACTTAAGTTTCCAACACAGGAATTCTGGGGGACAAACACTGAATCACACTACTAGCCAAGTCCATAACCTAGGAAGTCAAATTCCACTAGATTTTTTTTTCAATGTACAAAGTGTTGAAATTTCTTTAAAAGGTGAAGAACACACACACACACACACACACACACACAGGAAGAGTGGGACAGGAAGTGAAAGGGTGGGAGAGAGATTTCAGTACCCTGCTTGCCCTGGGTCCACCAACTATTTGCAATCACTGGAGTGAAGCTTATGCCAATAATGTAGTAGCTGGTAAGGTCCCCATCCTCGGGAGTTCAGGCAACCTGGCCCCAAGATCTTAGGAAGATATTTGTCCTTGTTAAATCAAGATGATGGCCTGAAACTCTAAAATTCAGGATGTTGGGGCTGGCACTGTAGTGCAGTGGATTAACGCCCTGGCCTGAAGCGCCGGCATCCCAAATGGGCGCCAGTTCGAGTCCTGGCTGCTCCACACCCAATCCAGCTCTCTGCTATGGCCTGGGAATGCAGTAGAAGATGGGCCAAGTCCTTGGGCCCCTGCACCCATGTGGGAGACCCAGAAGAAGATCCTGGCTCCTGGCTTCGGATGGGCGCAGTTCTGGCCATTGCGGCTAATTGAGGAGTGAACAATCAGATGGAAGACTCTCTCTCTCTCTCTCTCTCTCTCAATCTCTCTTTTTGCCTCTCCTCTCTCTGTGTAACTCTGACTTTCAAATAAATAAATCTTGAAAATTAAGGATGCAACTCTAATGTGATTTTTTGGTAGATGTATACATTGTGTAATGTTAAAATCAAGAGAAATGGAAATATATGCATATATATATTTATTTATTACTTCCTTATGATGAAAACACTAAAAATATTTTATTTTAGCTCTTTCTAAAAATATATGTATAGTACAGTATCTATAGCCACTCCTCTGTATGACAGAAAACCAAAACATTTTTCTCCTATATAAATATAACTTAGTACCTATTGATCAACATTTCCTCATTATCTTTGTCTACCCTACACTCCCCAGTCTATGATTACAACTAACCTGCTGAAACCTTTATAGAATCTACTTTTTTTAGATTCCACATGAGTAAAATTATGTCATATTTTCTTTCAGCGCTGGACTTTTTTCACTTACTATTTACCTCTGTATTGTAAATGATAGGATTTTTATCCTTTTCACTGCTTAGTGGTATTCACATGCATATGTATCACATTTGCTTCATCCATTCATCAGTTCATAGAGAATTAGGCTGTTTCCATTTCTATTGTGAATGGTAGGAAGGAAGATGACTTTTTCACAAAATGACTTCACTTCTTTTTAGATATATGCTCAGCTGACTTACCTCAAACGGTAGAGTTAGAAACATACCAGGGGATTCCAATTCAATCCCATCAAGGTGGCATGTACCAATGCCATCTCACTAGTCCCAGTGATCATTTCTGTTCACAATTGATCATAATGATAGGACTAAGAACCAAAGGGATCACATAAACAAGAATAGTGTCTGCAAATACTAGCTGATAGAATAAAAAAGAGAGAGAATGATCCAATATGGGAAGTGAGATACACAGCACACCCATAGAATGGCAGATGTCCTAAACAGCACTCTGGCCTCAGAATCAGCCCTAAAGGCATTCAGATCTGGCTGAAAAGCCCATGAGAGTATTTCAGGCATGGAAAGCCAAGACACTCTGGGGAAAAAAAAAAAAAAAAAAAAACCTAAATGAAAGATTTCCGCAAGTGAGATCCCAGTGGAAAGAATGGGTCATCAAAGAAGGAGGTACCTTTCTCTGAAGGGAGGAGAGAACTTCCACTTTGACCATGGCCTTGTGTAAATATGATCAGAGTCAGTGAACTCAGGGGACTTCCATAGCCTTGGCAGCTCATGACAAGAGCCTAGGGTGATTACTGATGCCATAAACAAGAGTGTCAATTTGTTAAGTCAACAACAGGAGTCACTGTGCACTTACTCCTCATGTAGGATCTTTGTCTTTAGTGTGCTGGTCATTGAGATTTAATGCTATAACTAGTACTCAAACAGTATTTTTCACTTTATGTTCCTGTGTGGGAGCAAACTGTTGAAATCTTTATTTAATGTATGCTAAACTGATCTTCTGTATATAAAGAGAATCGAAAATGAATCTTGATGTGAATGGAAGGGGAGAGGGAGTAGGAAAGGGGAGGGTTGCGGGTGGGAGGGACATTATTGGGGGGAAGCCATTGTAATCCATAAGCTGTACTTTGGAAATTTATATTCATTAAATAAATTAAAAAAAGATATATGCTCAGTAGTGAGATTGCTGGATCATACGGTAGTTCTATTTTTAATTGTACAAGGAACTTTTACGCTAAAGGCATTTTGGCAATATTAGTCCTTCTAACCCTTCTTCTGATGCTAATTCTTCCTTCTGATTTGAGTGTCATTTCTCTTTCTTTTATTGCCCTCGCCAAAACTTCCAGCATCAAGTTGAATACTAGTGCTGTTTTCTAGAAGCTTGTACTAATTTTCTTTCCCACTAATAATTTACAAGAATTTTCTGTCTTCCACATCTTTACCAACATTTGTATCATTTGTGGTTTTTTTTTGGTCAATATTTTCTTGGCTTTTTAGTTCTATGTTTTTTAGGTGTGATGGCATATGAACTTTAGCATTTGTTTTTCATATTTTCAGTTCTGTGGAATAACTCATTTATTTTCCAATGATGCTATAGATTGCTTTGGATAATAAGGATATCTCAGGGGCCCAGCCTTGTGACATAGCAGGTAAAACTACCTGCAATGCTGCCATCCCATATGGGCTCCTGTTCAAGATCTGGCTGCTTCATTTCTGATTCAGCTCCCAGATAATGGCCTTGGAAAGGCAATGGAAGAAGAACCAAGTACTTGGGCCCCTGCTACCCACATGGGAAACCTGGAGGAAGCTCCAGGCTTCCGGCTTCAGCCTGGCCCAGCTCTGGGCATTGAGATAATCTGAGGAGGTATCCAGAGGAAGGAAGATCACTCTGTCTATGTTGCTCCCTTTCTCTCTGTAACTCTGACTTTCAAATAAACAAATAAATCTTTTTTAAAATGAATGACATTTTAACAATATTATTTATTCTATTTCATGAACATGGATGTTTCTTCATTAATTTCTCTGTCCTTTACAATTTCTTTCATCAATGTTTTTTAATTTTCATTGTTGAGATTTTTTTTCACTTATTTGGATAAAATTATTCCTAGGTATTTCATTTTAGTTTTATTTTGTTAAATATTGTAAAAGGGATTGCTTTTTAAATTTCTTTTCCAGTTAATTTACTATTAATGAATGGCAATGGTATTTACTTTATATTGATATCGTATCCTGCAACTTTGCTGAATTGATGAACTTTTAATTGATTCTAATAGCTTTATTTTTCGATAGAGTCTTCAGAGTTTTCAGTATGTAAGGTGGTGTCATCTGCAAATACTTGTAACTTGAATTGCTTCTTCATGATTTGAATGCCATTTCTTTCTTTTATTGCTCTGGCTAGGATTTCTAACACTTAGTTAAAAAGACCCCCAAAATGGGTCATCTTACTTTGTTCCAGATTTTTTTTTTTTTTGACAGGCAGAGTTAAGCAGTGTGAGAGAGAGACAGAGAGAAAGATTTTCCTTTCGTTGGTTCAACCCCCTAATGGCTACTACGGCTGGTGCGCGGCACTGATCCGAAGCCAGGAGCCAGGTGCTTCCTCCTGGTCTCCCATGTGGGTGCAGGGCCCAAGCACTTGGGCCATCCTCCAGTGCCTTCCCGGGTCACAGCAGAAAGCTGGACAGAATCTGGCGCCCCAACCGGGACTAGAACCCTGGGTGCCGGCGCCACAGGTGGAGGATTAGCCTAGTGAGCTGCGGCACTGGCCTTTGTTCCAGATTTTAAAAACAATGACTTCAGCACTTCCTCATTCAGTATATTAGCTATTGACTTATTATATATGGTCCTTATTATATTAAGTCATTATACTTCTGTGCCTGATTTTTCAGAGTATTTTCTTATCATAAAGGGATGTTGGAATTTATCAAATGTTTTCCTACATCTGTTAAGATGATTTCCATCTTTCATTCTGTTGATGTGTTGTAGCACATTTGTTGATTTGTGAATGTTGAACTGTTTTTGCATCCCTGGGATTAACCCTGCTTACACATAATGAGTAATCCTTTTGATGGTCTTTGGAATCAGTTTGCTCATATTTTGTTGAGGATTTTTGCATTTATGTTCATCAAGGATATTAGCTTGTAACATTCTTTTTAAGATTTATTTATTTATTTGAATGGGAGAGTTACAAAGAGGCAGAGGCAGGGAGAGAGAGATCTTTTATCCACTGGTTCACTCCCCAGATGGCTGCAATGGCTGGAGCTGCACTGATCCAAAGCTAGGAGCCAGAAGCTTCTTCCAGATCTCCCACACACGTGCAGGGACCCAAGGACTTGGGCCATCTTCCACTGCTTTCCCAGGCTATAATAGAGAGCTAGATTGGAAGTGGAGCAGCTGGGACTTGCACTAGCACCCATATGGGATGCCAGCACTGCTGGTGGCAGCTTTACCCACTAAGCCACAGTGCCAGCCCCATCTTTTGTTGTTTTTATTTATTCCCTTTCTGATTTTAGTATTAGAGTGAGGCAGGCCTCACAGAATAACTTAGAATGAATCACTCATTTTTCTATATTAGGGAATAATTTAGAGCAATTAATATTAGTTCTTCTTTACATATTTGGTAGAATTCAACAGAAAAACCATCTGATTTTTGTCTTTTCTTTCTTTGATGCGAAACTTTCCATTGAGACTAACTCAAACTCGTTATTCATGGTTAATCTGTACCAGAATTCTGTTTCTTCATGATTCAGTCTTGGTATAGTATATATGTCCACACATTTTATTATATCTTCTAGGCTATCAAATTTCTTTTCATAAAGTTGTTCATGATAATTCCTAATGATCTTTTGAATTATGCTGTATGAGTTGTAATGTCTCCATTTTCATCTCTAATTTTGAGTTTTCTCTTTTTTTATGGTTAGTCTAGCAAAAAGTTAGCCATATGTTTATTTTTGGAAAAATGTCTTTATTTTATTGCGGGTTTCTTTTTTTTTTTTTTTTTGCTTTTAAGTTTTGTCTCTATTTCATTGTTTTTCTCCTCTGACCTGCATTATTTCTTTCTTCATACTAACTTTGGCTTAGATTTATTCTTGCTTTTCTAGTCCCTTGTGGTGAAAAAATAGGTTGGCTATTTGTAATTTATGTCTGTTTTTTGTTAATGTAGATATTGTTCTAAACCTTCCTCTTGGTACTGCTTTTTCCATGTTTCAGTTTTTATTTGTTTCCATTGGTTGTTCAGCAGTAAATTGCTTAATTTCTATTTGTACAGTTTCAAAGTTTTTCAAGTTGTCAGTTTCTAGTTTTATTGCATTTCATTTGGCAAAGAAATCCAATATGATTTCAATTTTAAAAATGTGTTGAGATGTAATTTGAGACCTACCACTTGACCTATTCTGTAGAATGGTCCAAGAGCCCTTGAGAATAATGTTTATACTCAAATATTGATGGGAGTTTCTACAGATATTTCTTAGGCCAAATTGATCTGTGATGCAGTTTAGCTATGCTGTTTCTTCAGTGATTGTTTAAAATGGATGATCTGTTCATTGCTGAAAGAAAGGTGAAGTCCCCTACTATTACTGCTATGGAATATATCTCTGTCTTTAAGTATATTAACACTGTCTTTGTTTTGGTGTTTTGAATTTGAGTGCATGCATACTTGCAATTATTATTTCATTGATTAGTTGACCACTTAATAATAACCTAACAAAGATTGTCAGTTTTTAATACTTTTAATTTAAAATACGTGTTATATAATATGAGTATGGCTATTTCTGTATTCTTAGAGGATTCCATTTGCATGATATATCTTTTGTTAAGATTTATTTATTTGAAAGGCAGAGTTAGAGAGAGAGAGAGGGAGAGAGAGAGAGAGACAGACAGAAATCTTCCATTTACTGGTTTACTCCCCAAATGGCTGCAACAGTCAGCTAAAGCCAGGAGCCTGGAGCTTCTTTTGAGTCTCCCAGGTGGGTGCAGGGGCCCAAGGCCTTGGGCTATCTTCCACTGCTTTCCCAGGCACATTAGCAGGAAGCTGGATCAGAAGTGAGCAGCTAGGACTAGAACTGGTGCCCATATGGAATGCTGGCCCTGTAGGTGGCATCTTAACCCACCTCACCAGAGCACCAGTTCCATGCTTAGCATATCTTATTCCATTTTTTTCATATCCAATCTATATTTGTCCTTAAAAGTGACATGAGTGTCTTATAACCATCATAGAGTACATTATTTTTTATTGTTTCATGCTTGTTGTTTTTGTAAATCCATTTAGTTGCTCTTTGTATTTTAATTGGAAAATTTAATCCATTTAATTCTAAAGTAATTATTGATAGGTTAAGCCAACTTGACACTTTATTTCTAGCTTTTTCTGATTCCATTGTTTTTGTCTTCCTCTTGTAACATTCCTTTGTGATTAAGCGATTTGTTATAGAAGTGTGTTTGAATTTTTTTTGCTTATTATTTTTGGTGTAGCTATTATAGATTTTTGCTTTTAGGTTGTCAAAAGGCCTTAGCTTTCATGTCTACGATTTTGGTTGATTCCTTCCCTCTCTTCCAAGTGGAAGACATCTCTTTCCACATTGTGTGTTTAGGGAAGAGTGACATGGGCAACTCTTTTCTTTTGGCTTCTTCAATAAGACTTTTCTTATTAAACTAAAACTATGTACTGTGGTCTCCCATTTGGCTTTCTAGAACATGTGCAGGGGCCTTGCTGATGAATAGCTGTTCAAATTGATGTCTCTGTGTGGAGGTAATCGCTGGAGCATCTTACTCAGTCAATCTTTTTCTATCCTCCAGGGAACATTCTTTAAGTTTTTTGCTCAGAAAGTAAATCTAACACGTAAAGCAGTATTTTAATGTATATTGATATAGAAATATAATTATTTAGTTCTTTTGTCCTAGAGTGTAGGGAGTTCCTGATTTACTGTTATCCAGCGTTCATCATATCTGTTTCCATCTGACTTAAGTCATACTTTAGCAGCACATTATTTTTAAGCTTTAGTTTGCTTATTGAAAATTTTTATATCTGAAATATTTCTATATTTGATGTTCAAATATATCAAACAAATTTTGGTATGTGATTTGTTCTTGTTTCTCAGAATTCAGTGGACTCTTCCATTCTTTGTTTTCTATTTTCTTAACAATAAAAATCAAATACAAAACACTTGTAGCTATGATATTTCTATGATTATTTATAAGATAAACACTCAGATAAGCAACAGCAAGCTCTATAAATAATATGACAAATACCATTGATGTACCAGCTCTTCTCATTGAAGCTTTTACAGTTTTGAAGTATATGTAAATTTTTTTATTTGCTTAAAAGATATGGTTCCATAATATATAAGATGTAGTTGTGTTTGAAAATGATACAAATAAAATGACATTGTATATTTTCTACTTTAACATGTTTTATTTAGTCATTTTTCTACATAAGTCCATATTGAGTTATGCAACTTGATATTCTCATTTTTATTTGGTGTATTATTCCATTTTGTGAATATACTACAACTTACTAATTTAATTTCTGTCAACAAATGTGTAAATTGCTTCCTGTATTTTACTTTAAAATTGATACCAGTAAGAACATTCTGTCTGCTGTAATATCATGCACAAGTATGCATTTAGCTCCATGTTTAAATGAATATCTAAACTTCATAAGTAGCATAATACATTATGGCTATTAATATATAAATGGAAGACATATATGTATGCATGTATGTATATATACATATTTTGCAATGAAACATATACAAGGTGGAATGTATGGATTTAGTAAGTAGGCAATGTGTGTTTTCTATTTGGTACATGTGATAGATTTAATTCTGCCTCAGTATTCTATGAAAGTTCAATTTGTTTCTGAATGTTTCCAAGTATGGTATGCATTAAAAGTACCTACTGTAGTTGAAATTTTTATTTCCTGATTATCGAAGAAGTTGAGATTTAATGCACATGTTCCTTCCTAGAATATGTTCTGTCTTCTGATAAATGCTTTGCATGACTTTTACTCTGTCTCACTCCCCTTCAGATTTTTTAGTATTGTGTTTGGCTTTTCACTCTTCATTTGTGAGCAATTATTTTAAATTTTGATTCTTTATGTTTTTAAAATGCCATAAATATATCCTCCTAATTAGTGAAAGCGAGCTAAGTCATTTTATTCTGTTATCCCACTTGATGAAAAAATCTTTAATATATTTATGCTTATTAAAATTTGCTGTATGATTTATATTATTCATGCAATGTTTGTCTTTTCAATTATACACACATTGCCTTATATTTCTTCTAAATTATAAAGCGGAATTTCATATAAAATACAATTTGTGTTTCCTTGAATAGATTTTACAGTGTAATGTTAAGATCCATTCTCATTTCTACCTATATAGATTATCCATTTTAGTCTTACAATTTATTTATTGGAGCTTTGATTTACATGTCCCATATTTGTGTTCTGCTAGTCAGTCTATCTCCATGTCAATATTCCATCGTTATTTTTATTTTGGGCGACATAAACTTTCATGAGTTTCTTGAAGTCCTACATGCAAGAGAGAAAGGTCCTCATCTCTATACCTGAGCCACTTGTTTGTGTTTACCGCCAAAATCTTTGAGGGTTGAGCTAATGTTGCTTTGCATATAAATAATAGCCTTGAATACTGCTTTCTATAAAAGAGATGAATCCCTTGAACTCAGTGTTCTACTGTAATGTAATCTGTGCATACTGGTATTTTGTAGACTCTCTCAGTACCTCTCACACTTTTAATCAAGAATAAATGGTGCGGCCGGCGCCGCGGCTCACTAGGCTAATCCTCCGCCTAGCGGCGCCGGCACACCGGGTTCTAGTCCCGGTCGGGGCGCCGGATTCTGTCCCGGTTGCCCCTCTTCCAGGCCAGCTCTCTGCTGTGGCCCGGGAGTGCAGTGGAGGATGGCCCAGGTGCTTGGGCCCTGCACCCCATGGGAGACCAGGAGAAGCACCTGGCTCCTGGCTCCTGCCATCGGATCAGCGCGGTGCGCCGGCCATGGCGGCCATTGGAGGGTGAACCAACGGCAAAGGAAGACCTTTCTCTCTGTCTCTCTCTCTCATTGTCCACTCTGCCTGTGAAAAAAAAATAAAGAATAAATGGTGCTATTTGCTCTGTCATGAATGCTGGGGTCCTCTGGTTCTGACTCAGAAATATCATGTTTTCTACCAGAACTAATCACTGTGTGAAAAATGATTTGTTAGCTTTTAAATACGACAAGACCACATCCTAGATTTTGTATCTTTGGTCTTGTATAATGGATTTAGCCTCAAAGTATTAAATCACAAACATTTTTATCAAGGTTATGATTAAAAACCATGTTGAATCTAAAGATCAGTTTGTAAAATAATTTCATTTTGATATGTGTGCATGTTTTTCCCTATTAACATAAAAAATGTACTCTTGTATTTGAAAGCAATCTTAATAAATTTGCATAACTTCTCCAAAAAGTCTTCAGTATTTTTTTTTAAGATTCATTTATTTATTTGAAAAGCAGTGTTACAGAGAGGCAGAGGCAAAGAGAGAGAGAGAGAGAGAGAGAGAGAGAGAGAGAGAGGTCTTCCATCTGCAGATTTACTCTCCAGCAATGGCTGGAGCTGCGCAGATCGGAAGCCAGGATCCAGGAGCTTCTTGTCTCCAGGCCCATAGCAGAGAGCCGGATCCAAAGTGGAGCAATCCAGCAAGTGGGACTTGAACAATGCCTGTACTGCAGGCAGCAGCTTACCCGCTATGCCACAGCGCCTGCCCCACATGATCAGCACTTTTTAAAAATTGTTCCAAAACATGCTATTCTTATTATTATCTTCAGATTTTCTGTCTATTTAAGATTGTTTCATTAAATGGTACTTATCAAGGAATTCATCCTTGTCATCTAAGTTGGCAAAAAATTGCATATAACTTTTCCTTATTATCCATTTCATATCTATATACTCTTTAGTAATAATCCTCTTTTGTCCCTGATGCTGATGACATATCTTTTCTCCTAAATTTTTTTTGTGCTTATCACTTTATTATTTATTTTTATCTTTTTAAAAAGGACCTACTTATTTATTTATTTATTTTGCTTTCAAACGTTTATTTAATGAATATAAATTTCCAAAGTACAGCTTATGGATTACAATGGCTTCCCCCCATAACGTCCCTCCCACCCGCAACCCTCCCCTTTCCCACTACCTCTCCCCTTCCATTCACATCAAGATTCATTTTCATTTCTCTTTATATACAGAAGATCCGTTTAGCATACATTAAGTAAAGATTTCAACAGTTTGCTCCCACACAGGAATATAAAGTGAAAAATACTGTTTGAGTACTAGTTATAGCATTAAATCTCAATGACCAGCACACTAAGGGCAGAGATCCTACATGAGGAGTAAGTGCACAGTGACTCCTGTTGTTGACTTAACAAATTGACACTCTTGTTTATGGCATCAGTAATTACCCTAGGCTCTTGTCATGAGCTGCCAAGGCTATGGAAGCCCCCTGAGTTCACTGACTCTGATCATATTTAGACAAGGCCATGGTCAAAGTGGAAGTTCTCTCCTCCCTTCAGAGAAAGGTACCTCCTTCTTTGATGACCCTTTCTTTCCACTGGGATTTCACTCGCAGAAATCTTTCATTTAGGGTTTTTTTTTTTTTTTTTTTCCCAGAGTGTCTTGGCTTTCCATGCCTGAAATACTCTCATGGGCTTTTCAGCCAGATCTGCATGCCTTAAGGGCTGATTCTGAGGCCAGAGTGCTGTTTAGGACATCTGCCATTCTATGGGTCTGCTGTGTATCTCACTTCCCATGTTGGATCTTTCTCTCCCTTTTTGATTCTATCAGCTAGTATTTGCAGACACTATTCTTGTTTACGTGATCCCTTTGGTTCTTAGTCCTATCATTATGATCAATTGTGAACAGAAATTGATCACTGGGACTAGTGAGTTGGCATTGGTACATGCCACTTTGATGGGATAGAATTGGAATCCCCTGATATGTTTCTAACTCTACCGTTTGAGGTAAGTCAGCTTGAGCATGTCCCAAATTGCACATCTCTTCCCTCTCTTATTCCCACTCTTATATTTAACAGTGATCACTTTTCAGTTAAGTTTCAGCACTTAAGAATAATTTTGTATTGATTACAGTATGCAACCAAAAGTATTACGTAGAACAAACAAACAAAAATACTAAGAGGGATAACATATTAAGTTGTTCATCATAATTAGTTTTTAAAATCTAAAAAATGTTCTTATTTCACCATTTTTTTAAGATTTATTTATTTATTTGAAAGTCAGAGTTACACAGAGAGAGGAGAGGCAGAGAGAGAGAGAGAGAGAGAGAGAGATCCTCCATCCGATGGCTCACTCCCAATTGGCTGCAATGGTTGGAGCTACGCCAATCCTGCTTCTTCCTGGTCTCCCACTAGGGTACAGGAGCCCAAGGACTTGAACCATCTTCCACTGCCTTCCCAGGCCACAGCAGAGAGCTGGATTGGAAGTGGAGCAGCTGGGTCTCAAACCGGCACCCAAATGGGATGCCAGCGCTTCAGGCCAGGGTATTAACCCACTGTGCCACAGGGTCGATCCCATTCACCATTATTCTTTGTGGATATTTTTAGTAAAACAAAATTTTTGGTTCACATGTTTGAATTTCTTTTCTTTTTTTGTTCAAAAGGTAGAGTAACACAGGGAG
Source organism: Oryctolagus cuniculus (assembly GCF_051225735.1). Taxonomy (NCBI): domain Eukaryota; kingdom Metazoa; phylum Chordata; class Mammalia; order Lagomorpha; family Leporidae; genus Oryctolagus; species Oryctolagus cuniculus. The sequence continues at coordinate 61,800,987 of NC_142868.1, read as the reverse complement.
GGATCAACGGATCTTACCTCTACTGGTTCACTCCCCAAATGATGCAATGACCAGTGCTGGCCAGGCTAAGGACAGGAGCCTGGAACTCCATCCTGATCTCTACAAGGGTGGCAGGATTACAAGCACATGGGATACCTTTTGCTGTTTCCCCAGGTGCATTGGCAGAGAGCTGGATTACAAGAAGAGCGGCAGAGATTTGATCCAGCCTTGGATAATGGATGCCTGCATTGCAGGTGGCGGAGTAATCACTGCACTTCATTGATAATCGGTTTCAATTTTTCTGCCACATTTTCTTTCTTTATAGGATTTACACATATTTCCAAATTTTGCTGTTGTCCACTTTATGCTATTCTTTGCACTTCATACGATTTCTATGCACTTTATACAATTTTTCTTTTTAATCTTCATATTAATCGGTTCTATTGGTCTACATTCAAATCCCTTAATTTTTCATTTATCATTGCCAGTCAGGTATAAATTCTCCCAAAAAATTATTTTTTCCTAATTTATGAAATTTAGAATTGAGTTCTTTTTTATATTTCCAAGTTGTATTATGAGATTTAGTATCACTTTATTTATTGCAATCACATATATGTTATGACAAAGCAAAGATTTCTTTATAACCTGTTCTAACCCTGAAAAAACATCTTTGTTGTCTTTCCTTTGAGACTGGGGTATCTTTGCTTTTATCCTGGACATGTTAATGTTATTCTGTGGTGACACTGAGCTTTGTTTATTAATCTGAAAACTACTTATTTTATTGTTTTATTCAGAGGTAATTGACTTGATTGTCCTTGAACTACAAACTTGTCTCTTAGACAATGACTCACTTGTCTCCAAAGCTGTTTTCTTCTCATCTGGAATCTTTTCACTCTGGCACACTTCAGGAATCCACAGGAGATTGGGTAGGAGTCTCTTTACATCATGTTTGTTTCCATCTCTCTAGCTGTCCCCTTCTCACTTTACATCTCTACAACTGTTGATTCTTTCACATTTGTGCTCTGGTTTTTCCAAAATGAAAAGACTATATTTTCTCTAATTATTTGTGCCACCTTAAGTGGTCCTAGATTTGATTTTTTTCTCAAGGCTGAAAGCTATAAAATCAGAAAATTCACACTGAGCAGTGCCATCTCCCATCTGTCAGCTCTTCCAGAATTTGCCTTGCTAACGTTCTGAAATGTTAAGGTCATTTTTAAAATGTATTAATATTATTTTCCATCCAGTTGTAAAGGCTGTTCTTCATGGAGACTAAGTTCTAACAGGAACTACTCCATCATAAGTAAACAATACTGTAATTTATTCTGGAATCAATATTTATAAGCTGTAGATACTTGGAAATAGCCAATTCTTCAAGGTTAAATTTGTTGTCCAAGAGTCTTAAAGCTCTACTGTGGCAATATTTTGGTCCCAATTTACATTTATAAAAATTATTACATTTTGTATTTATTCTATCTTCTATTATAGTAGGCATTTCTCTTCTGGTTAGATTTCTTAAATAATTTGCTTTTAGTTTTATGGATTTTCTTCATTTTATTTTTTTCTCTTTCAGTAATTTGTTTATTAAGATTCCCTACTACCTTATAACATGTTAATTTACTTTGTTTTTTGTCTACATACCAGTATATTTATAGGTGCACTAAATTTTAATTTAATTAATTTTAACTTAAATTAACTTTAATCACATTCAGGGAAGATTTGATTAATGACATATCCTGTTTATAAAGAATGTTAACCACTCAATGTTAAGCTTTTGAAACTGCATTTGTATGTTAAGTATTTGATTTTCTTTTCTAAATAAATTTTTAATATTCAGGAGAATTACATATTTATCTAAAATTGTGATGATAGTACAAAGATTTCCTATATATTTCAAACCCTGTTTTCTCTTTAATTAACATCTTACATTGATGTGGTACATTTGTCACAGTTAATTAACCAATATCCCATTTGCAGAATTTCATCTAAAAAACCATACTACTTAAATCATCATTTCTACTCTTCCCCGTGTTTTTCAAATTGTCTTAGTTTGTGATGACCTTAACAATTCAAAGGATCAATTGCTCTGCAGAGCATCCCTCTATTGGGAATTATTTGTTGCTTTCTTTTGAGAAGACTGGGCTTTTTTGTTTTTAGAAATAACATAACAGAGGTACAATGCCAATAGCATCATAGACAATTGTTGCTTCTGTGATCTTGCCAGGTAGCCACTGAATTTCTTTGAATGCGTTTGTTTTTATCTCTCATTAAATTTATGACTTCTTTGTCACTGTTTCTATAAATGCATTTTTTCCGCCAGAGTCTCTTTCCTTCCTTTATTTATGGGACTTAACACATATTTACTACCTCCCTATGTTCTTCACATTATTCCTTGAGAGGAAGTCACTGTATGCAGCCCACACTAATTAGTGTGGAGTTCCACCTCAAGTGTATTTACATAAGTCATTTAGTAATTTGTGTGTGCGTGTTTGTGTTAATGCTTTTATGTATTTATTTGAAAGGCAAAGTTACTGAGAAAAAGAAAGAAAGAGAAGAGAAATCTTTCATATTGTGATTCACTCCCCAAATGGCTGCAAAGGCCGGCACTTCGCCAGGGCAAAGCCAGGTGCCATGAGCTTCTTCCAGGTTTCCCATGTAGATTCAGGGACCCAAGGAGCTGGGCCATCCTCTGCTATTTTCCCACACCCATTAGTAGAGAGCTGGATCTGAAGTGAAGAGTCTGGGACTCGAACCAGCATCATATGGGATTCTGGCACTGCAGGCAGGGAGTGGCTTAACACACTGTGACACAGGGTGGGCCCCTTTGTGGAATTTTCTGCATGAGATATTTGTATATTCATTCCAGCTCATTTATTTTTATCATTATGTATTCAAGGATATTTACTGCATATTTTAGTAATACTCTACTATGAATTTATTCATTTTATTGCTCAGAGTGTTTCAACTTTGACCATAGGGAGCTTTTCCAGTTGGCTTTTATGTCCTTCTAATATACCTACACTTTTTAAAATTAAGTTTTATTTATTTATTTGTGAGTTTATTTATTTACTTGTTTATTTGAAAGACAGAACAACAGAAAGAGAGGATGAGAGCAGAGAGAGAGAGAGAGAGAGAGAGAGAGGTCTTCCATCAGTTGAGTCTCTCCCAAAAGTCTACAACACCCAGGTGTGGGCTGGGCAGAAGCCAGGAACCAGGAACTCCATGCTCGTCTTCCAGATGAGTGATAAGGGCCCAAGTACTTGAGCCATCACCCAGCCTTCCCAGGTCCATTAACAAGAAGTAGGATCAGAAAAGCAGCAGCCTGGAATGAAACAGGCACTCCTGTATGGAATGCTAGTGTTCTAGGTGGTGGCTTAGCATGCAGTGCCACAACGCTAGCTCCACATTTTCATGAGTATTTCCTTAATATCTGAACTACAATATGCTACAGGTTCATCATATAATTTCCTGCCACAATTATAGAATCAGCCATTTTCAAACCTGTCCCTTGTATTAAAGAATGACTGATCATATATACAAAATAGATAAGTGATGATTACAAATGAAACCAAGTTATAAAAGAGGTTAAGCTATTATTCATGGTGTCATATTAGATAATTGTTTGATTTTGGAATTAAATCTAATTCTCCCTGACACAAAAGTCAAAGCTTATAAGCACATTTTTTCACAGCTTGTAAAAATATGTAAAATAAGGCCCTGATCTTAGGTAATTTTTATCCTATACTATAGTAACAGTCAATTATGAAACTGTGACTGCACAATTTGCCAACTCATCCTCACATTTACATTTACTGTGTGCCTTCCATCCTTTACCCAAATTTCTGTCTTTGCCTTGATTAGGAAACATGACAAACAATATTTTCGAGGTTTGATAGAATATTGCTTACTCCTCTCATGTTTTCCAACAATATATTCATTTAAAAATTCCTTACCTCACATCTTTTAGCTGTTTGTGATTTTCATTAACACTAGTCTCATGATCATTCTGGATCATAATTATAACAGCAGGTTCAGCAAATTGTATAAGTGACATATAGTATTGATAGATTGAAACACTAATGGAATTATGACATAGAGATAGACTTTCTATCATTATACAAAAAGATTGCCTTTATAGATTATTTCTAATATTTCTAATGTTTACTGGTCAATTATTCAACTGTGTTATATTTATTAACCTAATATCATGTGGTAGGAATTTATTTATATATAACAAAGATACTAAGACTCTGCCCTTGAAATTTTTAGGGAAGAAATGGGCCAGTTATAAGAACAATGCGTGATTATTTGAATGACTACATGATGGGTATGGCATTAGGTTCCTGATCTGCTGTAACAAATTACACAAATTGGTTAGCTTTAAACTATGGGAAATTATTATCTCATATTCTAGAGGCTAAAAATATGAAATGAAAGTTTCAGCCAAGTCATGCTGTCTCTGAAGGTTGTAGAGGATAATCTGTCCCATGTCTTCCTCTCAGCTCCTGATGTTGGCAATCCTTAGGGTTCTTCTGCTTGCAAATTTGCAACTTTAGGCCGGCGCCGCGGCTCACTAGGCTAATCCTCCGCTTTGCGGCCCAGGCACACCGGGGTCTATTCCCAGTCAGGGCACCGGATTCTGTCCCGGTTGCCCCTCTTCCAGGCCAGCTCTCTGCTGTGACCAGGGAGTGCAGTGGAGGATGGCCCAAGTGCTTGGTCCCTGCACCCCATGGGAGACCAGGATAAGTACCTGGCTCCTGCCATCGGATCAGCCCGGTGCACCGGCCACAGAGCACCGGCCGTGGTGGCCATTGGAGGGTGAACCAGTGGCAAAAGGAAGACTTTTCTCTCTGTCTCTCTCTCTCACTGTCCACTCTGCCTGTCAAAAAATAAAAAAAAAAAATTGCAACTTTAAGCTCTACCCCTGTGGCCCTTTAGCGTTATCCTTGAGTGTATATAATTGTGTGTCTTTTCCTCTTCTTGTAGGGACATCAGGGATATTGGATTAGTACTGATCCTTATCCAGAAACATATCCTGTTAAACTGATTCTGCAAAGTCTCTATGTCCAAATAATGTCATAGTCACAGGTACCTGGCATTAGGGTATTTGAAAAAAAATATACAAACTGTAAACGTTGCTTTTCTTAAGGGAGAAATTGAAGAAAAAATACTACCAAAATATTTCCTAAAACAGTTTTTAATGATCTGTGATTACTTGACAATTTACTGTATATAGGTGAAATGATCATTTCACCATTCAATTATTGTTTTTTTTTAAAGATTTATTATTTACTTGAAAGTCAGACTTATGCAGAGAGAGGAGAGACAGAGAAAGAGAGAGAGAGAGAGAGAGACAGACAGACAGACAGAAAGGTCTTCCATCCACTGGTTCACTCCCCAAATGGCCGCAACAGCCAGAGCTGTGCTGATCCAAAGCCAGGAGCCAGGAGCTTCTTCCGGGTCTCCCACATGGATGCAGGGGCCCAAGGACTTGGGCCATCTTCTACTGCTTTCCCAGGCCAGAGCAGAGAGCTGGATCAGAAGAGGAGCAGCCAGGACTTGAACCAGTGCCCATATGTGAGGCCGGTGCTTCAGGCCAGGGCGTTAACCCGCTGTGCCGCAGTACCTGTCCCTCAATAATTGTTAATAGCTGTTATCTGTATTTCCACTAAACTAGGGTCTTTTAGCTTTTTACTTGTTAAACTTCTAATCAGTGAAATATTATGCCTTTTTTACTGTAATGTAAATTTAAAATATGTTATTTCAAAATCTAAAAAAAAAAAAAAAGAGCTTGAAAGGGAGAAGGATAGAGGGTTGCAGGGAGAGAGGAGAGAAAAGGAATGGAGGGAGGAAGGGAGTATCATGTTTTCAGAATTGTATCACCAAGTCACATTGAATCTGCTAAAACCTAATTAAAAGTTAAAATTAAAATTTAAAAAATCACTCACTAAAATAAAAATCTGATGACATAATGATGTAATTCTTGCTATGCTCCTTTATAATATTACCAAAAGTAAAGATGAGTTTAATAGTAAGCATGTAATCTAGATAAAGTTATTAAGTGTGGGAATAATTGCAAGTCCTATCATAGATCTCTAAGGAACAGCTGCATATTTGAATGTTATCAGAAATTTCCTTTAAAAATAACATTTTCATAAAAATCAGGCTGAATGATGATGATGTGGGTCAGAGTCCTCCCTTTCTTCCCATAGTCCTGCCAGGTCATCTATGGTGAAAGCTCCCTGAGAGAGCCTAACTCATGTGCCTAAGAGTCGTTGACTGTCACGGGACCTCTTGAGTACTTCTTAAATTTTTCATTATGTGTGGCATTTTTGAAATGAAACTATTAAAAAGTAGTACCCTATGGCTAAGGATCTAGAAAATGAGAGCTCACTGAGATAGAAACAAAAAAGTGAGTATCTTTCAAGATACACATTGTGGCTTACTCAGATGAAAGAGGGGATCAGGTTTAAGTGACAAATTGATGTTGAATTAATTGATGCTTTTCATGAGAAATTTAAACAAAAGAGAGCAGCATGGTCTGTTTTCATTCTGTAAGCAGAGCTGACAGTTCATGTTTATCCCATAGATTGTGAAGCAGCTATGAACTCTAAAAAGAAATTTGTATATATAATAAATTTATTTTAACCAGAATGTAAAAGTTACATCACTGCAGAGTTTATTATACATAAAAAACAAGAGCATGCCTAACTTGGTACATAAATGCTTTATATATAAATAAAAATATCTGGTAATATTTAATTATAAGAAACAAGATCCTAACCCACACAGAAGAGGGAAAGAAAAATAAAAATAAGAATAAAGGAAAAAGAAGATGAAGCATATTTGCAGCTGAATAGTCTTGAGCATAGCTGAGTGTGGTAATGTAAATTCTAGACCAAGAGTTGTTAAACAATGGCCAAGTGCAGACTGGCACCTGTTTTTGTTAATCACATTTCCTTGCAACACAAGGACATACATTTATTTATCACTTGTTTACAGCTGATTTAACCTATAAGAGCAAAGTTGAGTAATCTTAAATCACTCATTATCTGGCTGTATTCAGAAAATATTTGCAATCTTTTTCTTATACTTTAAATTGAGTGAAAGTTTTGTTTTCTATTCCTTTCAGTGTTGGGATGCTTATAATGCATAAGAAATTCATAGTCAAAACAATTGCATTGGAACAATAAGTGTATTGGAAAAAATCTGCCTGATTCGATTCAACTGAGTTCTTCAAACATTTATGTAGTACTTAGTACATAGTCCCATTAGGAGTGTAATATAACGTAAGAATTACAGAATTTATGATCTGCAAAAAGCACATATGATACACCATTATGCAAAATCAAAGAACCACTAAAAGTGTATAAGCAAATACAAAGCAAATGAATTTTTATTAATGATAAAGGAGTACCAAAATATCATTTAATTTTGCTTATGTAAAGAGCTTATAATCTTTCCCAAGGAATGATGACACCTTTTTCAGAAAACAGATTTGTCAAAAGTTTGTATTTACATGCTTAAACATTTGATTATCTTTGCATATTCATATTCTTCATGGAAACACATACTATGTAGTGCTTAAATAATAAAACTTTCTTTCATACAAAATAATATATTTTTGGAAGTTTTTCTTCTAAACATACACCAGAAATGACAAAATTATCCTTTGTGTTCTCAAAGTGCATGTAATTAATGTTCCTATTATTCTTTGTATTTGTTACCTCAGTTTGTGACTTTATCTGTGATAGTCTAATATTGAATTTTTAGGGAAAGAGGAGTCAAAGCATATTTTTCCTTCCTATATTTTCTACAAATAGAAGCCTCACCTTCTGACCATCTCAGAAAGATTACAATTGTAAAATGCTGTTTTGGCCGTAAGAAAGGATAGTCCTTTTTCTGTATATGAATATCAAGTTTTCATCACATTTTTCAGTGCTAGTTGGGCTACTTCGCATGCTTAGGTTTGTGACAGTGTTTAGGACAAGACTTATGAAGAAATACTGTCACTTACCACACAACACCACAGCCAAGACTACTGGGATGTTATCAGAAAGGTATATATTCAAAATCTACTTTTTAAAGATTTATTTTATTTTTTTTAAAGAGTTACAGAGAGAGAGAGAGAGAAAGTTCTTCCATTCCGCTGGTTCACTCCCCAAATGACCGCAACGGCCAGAGTTGAGCTGTTCTGAAGCCAGGAGCTTCTTCCGAGTCTCCCACATGGGTGAAGGGGCCCAAGGACTTGGACCATCTTCTACTTCTTTCCCAGGCCATAGCAGAGAGCTGAAGCAGAGGAGGAGCAGCCAGGACTCAAACCGGTGCCCATATGGGATGCCAGCACTACAGGCAGCAGCTTTACCTGCTACGCCACAGCACTGGTCCCCAAAATTTTTCTCTTTAAATACACATACAGACACACACACAGACACACACACACACCCAGCATTCCTTGATACCTGAGGAGGATTGATTCCAGGATGCCTGCAGATACCCAAATCCTTAGATGTTCAATCCCTGGTATAAAATGGCATAGTACTTGTATCTGCATGGGATCTACACTCATCCTCCCACGTACTTTCAACCATCCCGATATTACTTATAAAATGGAATACAACATAAATGCTACGTATATAGTAGCTATATTGTATCCTTTTGGAAATAATGACAAAGTAAAAACATGTGTACATATTTAGTCCAGATGAAATTATTTTCCAGATATTTTGACCTGAGGTTGCTTGAATCCATGGTTGCTGAATCCATTGGTTATACACAAATTCTCCCCCACTGATTATGTATATAGTCCCTGATTTTGTACATGAGGATTATGTTCCTTTTTCCTTGATAAAACTCAAAAGTTTATGGTAAAGAAAACATTCCAAATGGTATAATTCACTTAGATGACATTGTTTAAAAATATTAGGAAATTGCTGACTAGAAGTCTATTCTAGAAGCTTTGAAATTAGAGATAAAAAACATGACAATAAAACAAAAGTATAAAGTCGGAGAGGATGAAATGAGCAAGGGCTATATGATTGTGCAGTGGGTAGGGGATAGTTTACTGAAAAATCCATCCCTTATATTTCACAAAATGGTCAAATAATAAAATTTCCCGACTCTGTGTCAGTCTAACAATACCCTGAGTTGAAAATATAAGAAGGGGCTCACACTGTGGCAGAGCAGGTAAATCTACCACCTGCAGTGCCGGCATCCTATTTGAGTGATGGTTCCAGATCTGGTTGCTCCGCTTCTGATTCAGCTCTCTGCTATGGCCTGGAAAAGCAATAAGACTCAAGTCCTTGGGCCCCTGCATTCTTGTTGGGTTCCTGGCTTCAGATTGGCCCAACTCTGGCTGTTGCCCCCATTTGGGGAGTGAACCAGTGGATGGAAGACCTCTCTCTCTCTCTCTGCCTCTGCCTCTCTGTAACACTGCTTTTCAAAATAAATATGTTTTAAAAGAAGAAGAAAGAAAATAGAAGGAATTAAAAAAATTTAAAAACCTGTAAGAATAGTACAAACATACATTGTTAAAGATTTATGTTTCATATGCAAAAAGCTGAAGCAGTAACAACAAAGTATATGAAAGGCAGAAAGACAAAAGTAATAAGAAATTTAGGTGACAGATGGTAAGAGCACTGAACTGTAAGAGTTATCTTGGTATTGGGGTTGTCGGAAACAAAACAAATTCCACAGTCACATGGTTACCAGGTTGTAACTAAAACAGAAAACCAGCTATGCCCTTCAAGGTGAGCATCAGGTCCCTTCAATTTAGCAAAAACAGTCATTTGACCCATTGGTAAATACCTCTTTGTCAAGTGCTCTCTGCAGGTTCTAGTTGAGAAACATCATCTGCTTTGCATTTCTGGGTGAAGACTGGGGACTCTTTCCATAATCCCAAACACCATATGAGCCAGGTAACTTGGAGTGGTAGCTACATGCATGAAAAGAAGTACCTCTTTAGCATGGAAAAAAGAAAAGAACAGAGAAGGTGGGAAAATCAAAAGGAAAACTCATACAAACGCAAATGAACAAAGTAATTTAAACTAAAAGTAGTGCTAATGTTCCTTCTGCAAATAGGTCTGCAGAAATAAGCCAATACAGTAAAATCTGTCCATATTAAAAAGGGAATTCTAAGTAATAAAAATGTTGGGGTAGTTATTTTAACATTAATTAAAAGAGCAGAAAATATATTCAAAACAATTTTTTTTTTTATTTGACAGGAAGAGTTATAGACAGTGAGAGAGAGAGAGAGAGACAGAGAGAAAGGTCTTCCTTCCGTTGGTTCACGCCCCAAATGGCCACTACAGCAGGTGCGCTGTGCGGATCTGAAGCCAGGAGCCAGGTGCTTCCTCCCGGTCTCCCATGCGGGTGCAAGGGCCCAAGCACTTGGGCCATCCTCCATTGCACTCCGGGCCACAGCAGAGAGCTGGACTGGAAGAGGAGCAACAGGGACTAGAACCCAGGGTGCAGATGCCACAGGCGGAGGATTAGCCAAGTGAGCCATGGCACTGGCCATTCAAAACAATTAATAACAGAGATAACTTTATCATAAAGTTCGTGAAACTTAAGCTTTAGTAACTTTCGCTTATAAGTGTTCCCTTTCCAATGTCCAGTTAAGCATCATCCTAAAAATATGTTCAAATCTCAAAATTTTTAAAACATTTCAAAGGAAAGACTTTGTAATCCATAATCTTAATTCTGTTTCATCTCATTCTGTCTTCCCTTCATCCACAACATTCACAGTGATATACAGTCAGTTTTAAGGATTTGGTTAAGAGGAAATTTAATAGATAATAAACCCATTTTGTGGCGACTGGGGTATTTAAAGTTTAATATCACATCTGTGTGTAATTCAAGTACTACTAGATGCAACAGTTATGGAGAGGACTGACCTTAAGAAATAATCCTATCATCACTGAACTGACTCATCAACCACATGACACAAATTTCTCAAGACCAGAAGTCACATTATCATACCCTTATGTACTGTGGCATCAGCGATTTTAGGAGTGAGGCTCAAAGAGAAACATATGCTTCAAATATGCAATATAAAAGGCTAGATTGTAGAAAATTATCAAGCATGTAAAAATATTCAATTGCCAGGCACAAAACACTGAAAACACAAAGGGACAAAATTTTCAAGTCATAAATAAACATGAGAATACAATATATATTCTAATTGCACCATATATCTTTTCTTTAAGAAGGATTGTGTATTTGAAAGACTACAAAGAGGAGAGAGAGAGAGAGAGAGAGAGAGACTCTGTCTACTCTTTCACTCCCCAGATGGCTGCAGTGACCAGATCTGGGCCAGGCCAAAGCCAGGAGCCCAGAGCTTCTTCTGGGTCACCCATAAGGATGGCACTGGCCAAAACACATGGGGCCATCTTCTGATGCTTTTCCCAGGCTGTTAATGCAGAGATGGATTTGTAGTGAGCAGCAGGGACATGAACTGGCGTGCATATGGAATGCTGGTGTCTCAGGCGGTGGCTTTACCTGTTACACCACAACTAAGACTTCTGCACCCTACATCTTTGATGAATATCATAAATGAACTTACCCCTTGTTTAAGACCCAGACTGATAGAAGGTAAGCACATTTGCATGTGAAGTTGCATGCATTGTGTGTCCCAGTTATTAAAAAATAATAATAAATTATAGTACATTACTCTAGAAGAAAAACTAAATTAATTTTATTTTTTCTACATTGAAAAATACAAAATTGTCATGAGAAGACTCCAAGAGTACACAAAATGTAGGTGAAAACACAGCAGCATGTTAGTTGGGTAACAAAAGCATTCTTATGTTTCTGTATTTAGTGTTGTTCAGTATCTGTAAGCTATTTGTTAAAATTTATTTTAGAGTTACAATGAGAGAGCAAGAGAGACAGAGAGAGTGAGAAAGAGAAAGAGAGGAAGAGAGAAAGAGAGAGGAAGAAAGAAGAAAGAAAGAGAGAAAGCTCCCATTCACCTGTTCATTCTCCAAATGCCTGCAATGGCAAAACACCAGCAATGTCTGGGGCCAAAGCTGGGATCCAGGAAAGCAATCCAGGTCTCGCATATGGGTGGAAAGCACTCAATTACGTGAGCCATCATCAATCATTCTTAGAGTCTACACTGGCAGAAACTGGTGTAAGGAGATGGAGCCAGATATCAAATCAAGGCACACTGAATAGGGCATGGACATTTTAACTGGCATCTTAACCATTATGCCAAATGCCTGCCTCTCTCCTTATAAAAATTTAACTTATTGAGAAGCGAAGAGACAGAGAGTGGTAGCATGACTTGGAGTAATCCTATGAGGCTGCAGCACACGGTGAGTGTTGAAATGAAAGAGGAAGACAATGAATTTCAAAGGACAGTTCCCCTCCTTCAAGTCTTTGGGTACTGTTCCACAGGCTCCTCTAATATTCTTTGACGCGAGTTCTGTTTTGTTCAGTTGTTTTCCCTCAGAAGAATACCCAGAAACTAGAACAAAGTTATAAGTGTTTGTTGAATTAATAAACAATAAGGTGTCTGAACACTATTTTTTGAAAGAAATAAAAACTACAATTTTGTAGGAACTGTTTTAAAGAATTAACTCTGGGTTAAGGGACTCTGGTTGACGAAAGCCAGCCCCTATAAAAGATTTTCTAGTTGCATCTTGGTTGCAGGTTACATTGAAGAATAGGGAAAGTTGAATTTTTCTTACCCTGAATATTGGTGATATTTTGAAATACAAACTTAGAGATGACACTTTGTGGTTAATTTCAAAAGATGAAAATTCTACTCAAGAAATATCCACATTTCTAAAATGAGAGTTTAATTCATTTTTTGTTGATGCCAGAAAATACCTCTGACTGGGTACTTTATAAGCCACAGTTATTTCTCACATCCTGAGGCTACAAAGTCCAAGGTGGAGGAACAAGCAGATGCTGTGTCTGAAGAGAGCAATGCAGGGAGAGCAAGGGAGCAAGAGAGCGAGAGAGCGAGAGATTGAGAGAGAGAGCGAGAGATGTCATCTGCAATGTCCCGGCCGAGTCAGGCTGAATACAGCACTCTGGAATTCCATCTGGTTCTCCCATGCGAGTGGCAGGAGCCCAGGTACTTTGGCCAGCTGCTGCTGCTTTCATAGACACCTCAACAGGGAGCTGGATCAGAAGCAGACAGCTGGGGCCGGTGCCCTGGCGCACTGGGTTAATCCTCCGCCTGCTGCGCCGACATCCCTAAGGGGTGCCGGTTCTAGTCCTGGTTGCTCCTCTTCCAGTCCAGCTCTCTGCTGTGGCCTGGGATAGCCGTAGAGGATGCCCCAAGTCCTTGGGCCCCTGCACCCACATGGGAGACCAGTAAGCACCTGGCTCCTGGCTTTGGATTACCACAACTCTGGCTGTGGCGGCCATTTGGGGAGTAAACCAATGAGGGAAGACCTTTCTCTCTGTCTCTCTCTTACTATCTGTAACTCTACCTGTCAAATAAATAAATAAATCTAAAAAAAAAAAAAAAAAAGAAGCAGATAGCCTAGACTCAACTACAGAATCACAAGACCAACCCCTAGGGACATTTTTTGACAAAAGTATAATCAAACGTTTTACTAGTATCCTTATAAATTCTTGAAACCATACTGAGAAAAAATTTTAAATATTTATATGAATACACATATACATACATACACATATACACACAAATACACACAGTGTTCATGAAATGGATGACTTGATATTATCCAAATTTCAATTCTTCCAAATTGATTCATATACTTACAGTTTTCCTAATTAAAATGCCAGAGGTATTATCAAAAAAGGAAATTGACAAGGTAACTATAAAGTTTATATGGAAATATGGAAATGCCAAAGACCTTGAATACCAAATAAAATCTTGAAAAATAAGAAATACAAGAGGATATGAAATTTGATTTCATGGCTATTGTGTATCTAGAATAACCAAAATAGCATGGCACTGGTAATATATAAAAATAGATCAATAAACATAATGAGTAGTTCAGAAATACAGCTGATTTTATAAAGTCATTGGATATTTTACAAAAGCATGAGACCAATAAGATTTCTATAAGAATGATTTTTCCACAAATAATGAGAAAATAATTGGATATGCAACTAGGAAATTACCTCTCATGAAATCTTCCATCATGTGAACACACTAACTTAAGAGAGAACATATTTCTAAAATAAAATCCAAAAATAAATAAATAAATAAATAAATATTTAAAAAGAACAAAAAGGGAATGGGGTACTCCCTTCAATTTGTTTGATAGAAGCATTTATCCTATGTATGTGTGCTCTATACTCATGACTTAATCCCTTCCCCAAAGGCCTCAGACCTTCAGAATATCACAAAGGTTACGAAATTCTGTCATATAAATTTGGTAGAGACATACAGATCCAAACCATGGCAGAGACATTTGTAAAGGATATATAGGCAACATTAGTTAAAAAATCATAAAATACATATCTGACAAATGCCTCATAAACAGGATGCACATATACTTTTCACAATAAATCAGATAAAAAGTCTAGACATTATAAAATAGAGGATATACAAGTTACCATTACACAGTTGAAAAATGCTCAAAATGTTTGTTATTGTGAAAATGCAATAGAAAACCAAAACGAAATATCTTAACATAGTCACCAGAATGACAAACAAAATTAAAAAAAAAAAAAAAACCTGTCAAGCTAATCTTGACAAATATGTTTAGCAACAAGAATTCTCATGAACTGATGGAAAGTTCCTGTAAACTAACCATTCACTTGCTTCATGATGTAGTACTATAATTGCTAAAATACTTTTAAGAATTATTGAAAGCTGGGCTGGCACCATGGCTCACTTGGTTAATCCTCCGCCTGTGACGCCGGCATCCCATGTGGGTGCTGGGTTCTCATCCTGGTTGCTCCTCTTCCACTCCAGCTCTCTGCTGTGACCCGGGAGTGCAGTGGAGGATGGCCCAAGTGTTTGGGCCCTGAACCCACATGGGAGACCAGGAGGAAGCACCTGGCTCCTGGTTTCGGATTGGCGTAGCTCCAGCCGTTGCGGCCATTTGAGGAGTGAACCAATGGAAGGAAGACCTTTCTCTCTGTCTTTCTCTCTCACTGTCTATGACTCTACTTGTCAAATAAAAAAAAAATTATAAAAAGCATGTTCATGGGAAAGGATGGTTGGCACAGCGGTTAAAATGCTTCTTGGGAAGCCCACATTACATATTGGAATGTGTGCTTTGAATCCCAGCTCCTCTGCTTCTGATCTGGCTTCCTGCTATTGTGATACCTGAGAGGCAGCAGATGATGGCTCAAGTACTTAGGCCACTGCCAGCAAATAGGAGACACAGATTGAGTTGTGGGGTTCTCGCTTCAGAACAGCCCTGACCGCTGTTGGAAATTGGACAGTGAACGGTGGATGGAAGGTATTGTCTGTCTCTCTGCCATTCAATTAAAATGAAAATAAATTTAAAAAATTAAAAACAATATATATGTCTGGTCACAAAAAATCTGTACAAGAATATTCATAATTTGATAATAATTCAAAACTGGAAGTGACTGTGACACTGATCAATGAAGAAACTGGTATATTCCAGCAATTGAACACTACTATACCATGAAGAAAACCAAATTATGGATAGAAGCAACAACTCTGATTGAAAGCAAAACCAGTATGATAATATAAGGAAACCTTATACTAAGAAATCTATGTGAAATATGAGTTTCTAGAATCACAGCACAAATTTTTCTTGAAAAAAGTTAGATGCTTATTTTGGTATGTAGTGTGATGGGCTTGACTGAAATGTGGCATAAGGAAACATCTGATGGGATGCTATTGTTTTAAATCTTGGTGGAGATAGAGATTACATAGTGTAGGCATTTTTCAGAACCTAGTGAGTAGGTAATTAAGATTTGCACATTTTTATGATTAAATTTTACATCAGAAGGAAAAATTGCAACCAAATATTGAATCTTTCTTAATGATATGAATTCTGACGCATTTAGGAAAAGAAATAGTGATGTTTCTATTTCATGTTGAAAGGTGTCATAAATAAATTTAACGAATATGTTGATGGATGAAAAAAAGTTGATATTTGTTGGGCAATAATAACACGATTTTTAAAGTTTTATTTATTCATTTATTTGATGAACAGAGCTACAGAAAGAGACAGAGAGACAAAGACAGGGAGAGATCTTTCAATCTCTGGTTCATTTCCCAAATGGCAGCAATAGCCAGGGATTGGCCAGGAAAAAGACAAGAGCCAGGAAATCAATCTGGGAATTGCGTATGGGTGACACAGGTCCAAGCACTAGGGCCATCTTCTACTACTTTCCCAGGAGCATTAGCAGCGAGCTGGATTAGAAGCTGAGATGCTGGGACTCCAACTGGTGCTCAAATGGGATGCCCACATTGCAGGCAGCAACTGAAACCACTGCACCACAACATTGACCTCAACATTAGGTTTTAATGAAGGTGTAGGAAAGTATATAGGGTTTCAATGAAAACTTTAGGTTTTCAAATTTGCTATTTTAAAATTTTAATATGTTAGAAAATAATTTTTGAAGCAAATATTATTTATATACAAATTAATACTTTTATAATATTTCCTATTTACATAACTATATATTTTATTAATTTTTGAAAATACGTTTGATGTAGCTGGCACTGCGGCTCACTAGGCTAATCCTCCGCCTTGCAGCGCCGGCACACCCGGTTCTAGTCCCGGTTGGGGCGCCGGATTCTGTCCCGGTTGCCCCTCTTCCAGGCCAGCTCTCTGCTGTGGCCCGGGAAGGCAGTGGAGGATGGCCCAAATCCTTGGGCCCTGCACCCGCATGGGAGACCAGGAGAAGCACCTGGCTCCTGCCATCGGATCAGCGCGGTGCGCTGGCACCGGCCACGGTCGCGGCGGCCATTGGAGGGTGAACCAACGGCAAAGGAAGACCTTTCTCTCTGTCTCTCTCTCTCACTGTCCACTCTGCTTATCAAAAAAACTAAATGTGTTTGATATATTGGAAAAGCAGAGAAACCAAGATGTTAAAAGATGGAGAGGGAGAGAGAGAGAGAGAGAGATCAGAGAGAGCCCCCATCTGCTTGTTCAGAGCCTAGACTCAGTCAAGGTCTCCCTGCAACTGGCAGGGACCCAATCACTGGCCCCCGGGTTGTGCGTTATCACTAAGTTGGAACTGGGAGGGGAACCTGGACTCACATTCAGCGCTCTGACATGGGTTGCCAATGTCCCAGCCTCAGTCTTAACTGCTATGCTAAGTACTGGCCCCCAAAGCTATATTTTTTAAGTAGCAAAAGATAACTAGCTCTATTTAAAATAAAAAGATTTAAAAATCCCATAGCAATAAAATACATAATTAAATATCATTTTTATTGAGTAACTTATGTGTATTCCCTCATGTTATCTGACACCATTATGGCAAACTTATTTAGGTGATCAGTTTAAGTCTATGTCAGAAATATCAGTTTTGATAGTGTTACTTGTGTAAATGCTGTCAAATTTATCCATAAACTTGCTTGTGTAACACAAGTGTTACTTGTGTAAATGCTGTCAAATTTACACATAAACAATTTGTCATTAGCATGTTTTATTCCATATAACTTAAAATACATGAAAAACAAGGAAACTAAAGTTTCCATGAAGTTGCTTTTTAACAGGAAACAGATATAAAATAAAGAGGTGACAGCAAATGTTTAAAGCACTAGAGTAGGAAGAAAAATTTACTATGTATGCAAAAATTAAGGAAAGGATAGATGTTGGTATTTTACATAATTTAATGAGATATCCTAAACAATGATTTTTAAAAGTAAAAATTAACTAAAACCTTGGAAATTAGATGTCATTATATGTCATTATAAATTAGATGCTCATTATATCCATATTTTCTAGGCTTCAAAAATAAGTGCATTTTTCTAGAAAGACTGAAGAGTAAACTGAAGAAAATGGAGATCACTTTTACTCATCTATGGAATGATTCACTGTCATAAAGATGTCAGTTCTCATAAGTCATTTTAAGTGTAATGTACTTTCTATAAAATGCCAACAAAATCTTATAAAGAGCAAGAAAAGTTGATAATTAAGTTCATAGGGAAAATGAAATCAGACATGCAAAAACAGGAAATCATTAAAAAAAAAAAGCTACATTGAGAGGTTGTCACTACAGAATACTCTAACATACAAATCCTTTATATTATCAGAGTATTGGAACAGAAGTCAGCACTTGTACTAATCTAATAACATAGACTGTCCAGAAATAGGCCTCGGCACATATGGAATTTAATATCTGATAAAAATATCATGTGAACCCTCAGGTCAAAGACAGATTCTTTAATAAATAGTGCTGGGATAACTGTCTGGTCATTTGAAAAACTTGTACTAGTGGATCCCAATCTCATAACATACACTAGCATAAGCTCAAAGTAAACCTGAGATTCAAAGGTAAACAAACACTTAACAAGAACAGAAAGACATCTTACAAAAATCAGAAAACATGGAATTTTTTTCTGTAACATAGGTGTGGAAAAGGTTTAAATAAAAAATACAACATGACATTAGTATTTAAAAACAAAAATGAAAGATGGATAAATTTAGCCATAACAAACATCTTCTCTTGAGTAAAAACCACTGTAAACACCAGAGCCAACTGAGAATTTTAAGACAGAAAATACAATGTACCTAAGATATGAAGGGCTAAGATCTCTAATGTACAAAGCACTTTGGAATTTGGAAATTATAAAATTCAGAACAAATTTTTAAAATTTATGATAAAAATGTTGTAAAAAATGCTAAAGAAAAAAAAGTTGGCCAAAAGGCCTTCCAACAAAATAAAATCTGTGCAATGTTTCTCATAATGGAAGAAGTGGAAAATAAAACTTCCAGGCACACTATCACTTAAGAGAATGGCAAAAAATTTTTTCCAAAAATGAAGACATTCTATGGGAGAGGTTATGAGAAATGAAGCAGTTTCATTAAGTAGCCGTGAAAGTACAAATTCATGCAACTTACTTGACAAAATTCAACAAAATTCATGAATTTTATCTTCTAACTAGGGTTTTCACTTCTAGAAATTGCCAATAGACATACTTCAAAACTATATATGTACAAGATATTCATAACATAGTTTGAATTTGTTAAAATTTGAAAAAGCTTAAAAAGTTCATATGAGCTCCACACAATGGAGCACCCCACAGCTGGAAAGAGGGTGAGCTCTACATACTCAGGTGTATATTTCACAGCTCTGTCTGATGAAAAGACTGAGAAGCAATGACAACCCAGTAGTATTTGTAAGCACTCCAAGTGCATGTATTTTGGCTTCTAAATATATTTCGCATGAAAAAAAAAACAATTTCTGGGATAACAGAATTTCTTGGAGAAACATCAAATTCTTGATGTGTTGGTGGAAAAAACATTGAATCTGGCTTATCTTTTACACCTCATAGTAAAGGCTACACGAAGAATAAGGGTAAAATATGAATGGACACAGGAGTGAAATTGGAGGGAACTTCAGAAGTCAAATCTGTAACATTCTGATGTATATTATATATCATTACCATCAGTAACGATAGTAACAGATTACAGACAACAAATCAAAATTGGAAGCAATGAGTCTATATTTTTAAAATTAAATACTTTTTAAAAAGATTTATTTATTTATTTGAAAGTCAGAGTTACACAGAGAGAGGAGAGGCAGAGAGAGAGAGCGAGAGAGAGGTCTTCCATCCGATGGTTTACTCACCAGATGGTCGCGACGGCTGGAGCTGTGAGGATCCAAAGGAAGGAGCCAGGAGCTTCTTCTGGGTATCCCACGCGGGTGCAGGGGCCCAAGGACTTGGGCCATCTTCTACTGCTTTCCCTGGCCATAGCAGAGAGTTGGACAGGAAGTGGAGCAGCCGGGTCTCGAACTGGTGCCCATATGGGATGTCAGTGCTTCAGGGCACGGCATTAACCCACTGGGCCACAGTGCCTGTCCCAAAATTAAATACTTTTATAAATAATTAAATGAGACAGTACAAAAGGCTTTATAGGGATGGAATGCCAACTAATAAGTCTAAATTTAATGATACAGTTAGAAAATCACTACTTGAAACAACAATTATTTCATGAAAAAAATGAACTGCATACTAATATAGTGGACAAAAAATGCATAAGAATGAAGTATACATCTTATTATTTGATTATTGTTCTTTTCTTTTTTTATTTTTACATTATTATTATTATTATTATTATTATTTTTGACAGGCAGAGTGGACAGTGAGAGAGAGAGACAGAGAGAAAGGTCTTCCTTTTGCCGTTGGTTCACCCTCCAATGGCTGTCGCGGTCGGCGCACTGTGGCCGGCGCACCGCACTGATCCGATGGCAGGAGCCAGGTACTTACCCTGGTCTCCCATGGAGTGCAGGGCCCAAGGACTTGGGCCATCCTCCACTGCACTCCCTGGCCACAGCAGAGAGCTGGCCTGGAAGCGGGGCAACCGGGACAGCCTAATGAGCAGCGGCACCGGCCTGATTATTGTTCTTAGCCCTTGTATATACTCCCGTGGAACAGTGGGCTTTCTACTTATTACTTGTTGAATATTATGGTTTGTGGTGAATTAAGCCTGGAATTAAAATATAATTAAAATTACATTTTTGCAAAAATTTAATTAAAGGAAGAAAGAAAGGAAGGAGAGGGTTGAGGCAGGGAGAGATGGAAGGAGAGAAGTATGGTTGTCTGTTAATAATGTTTTAAATGGCACGAGGGAATTCATGTTTGGGACAATTAAGGCACACATCAGATGCCCACGTCCTACATCAGAGAGTCTGGTTCATTACAGGATCCTCGACTTCCTGTTCAGCTTCCTGTTAATGTGCATCCTGAGAAGCATTAAATGATGGCTCAAGGGTTTGCTTCCCCGCCATCCATGAGGCAGACTTGGATTGAGTTCCAGGATCCTTGCTTTGGCCTGGCCCAGCCCTGCCCTGGGTGCTGCAGCCATGTGGGTGAAGAGACAATGGATAGAAGAACTCCATCTGTTTGCCATTCTGTCTTCCCACCTTTCTAGTAAAATTATTAAAATAAAACAAATATTTTAAAATTTAAAAAAGCAGATGTGAGTTGCAGGATGAACATCTCTATTCTGAAATTTGAAATGCTCAAAAATCTAAAGTTTTGGACTTCGGTCATGATACCACAGTGGAAAAATTTCTCATCATGAAACGTTGTTTCAAACATAAAATTATTTAAAATATGATATAAAGTTACCTTTAGGGTATATGTTTAAGGTATGTATAATAATTGAAATTTAGACTTGGGTCATAATCCAAAATATTTCACTGCATATATACAACATTCCAAAATCTAGGGAAAAAACATCTGAAATTAGAAACATTTCTGTTCCCCAGAATTTTGGAAAAGCAACATTCAAATTGTTTGCATGGTCTCAGAGATCATCAGTTTATTCCAAATTGATTGCAATGAGACGGTGGAAAAATTAAAGTGAAGAAAACCAAATGATCAAAGTTTATCTCACAGTAAAGGGAAAAATTATCATATGCCTGGCACTATAACTCACTGAGAAGGAAGCAGCATTGATTTTGTGGTATTCCTGCTAACAATACATAATGCAATCATGAAGAAATATCACAAAAGCCATTCAACAAATCTAAGAGCTCGTTCTCTTAAAAAAGTGAGTTATGCACGACAAAAGTGATTCTGCGGAATTGTTCCAGGTGACAGGACAATGACGAGCTGTGTGCTACATGGGGTGCTAGGTGGGATCCTCTACCAGGAAAATAATTATTTTGCCATATTCATTATAATGAATATTAGTAGAATAATTGGTATGGTTTGAACAAGAAGTGAAGATTGGATAATGATATTTTGCTCGTGCTAATTTTCTGATTTTGATATTTGAACTCTGGTTAAATAAAAAAACCTGTTTTTAGAAAACATTCATGGTAGAACTTGAAGGTAGAAGGAAATCACATCAGTAATTTATTTTCTACTTTCAAAATATTTAGATATTTAAATGAAGGGAAGGATATATGAAGTTTTTTGTAAAATTCTTCCTAGTGAGTTGTAAGAGCAAAATTGTTTTAAACTAAGAATTTAAAAGCATATTATACAGATTTTTTTGCATTACATTATAGGAACACATAATGTGAATAATGTACATTTTATTTTGTATATTATATTCAGCTACCTTTAGATAGTAATTAAACTGAAAAACACTAAAATATAAAAACTATTATATGGAGACTTGAAGTAAAGTGTACTTTTCTGGATCTGCCATATTCATAGATAGAAACTGGAAGAATAGCAGAATGTATACCTTCATGTATTTAACTTTTTTTTCTTTTTTTTTTATTTTATTTTTTTTATTTTTTTTTATTTATTTATTTTTTTTTGACAGGCAGAGTGGACAGTGAGAGAGAGAGACAGAGAGAAAGGTCTTCCTTTGCCGTTGGTTCACCCTCCAATGGCCGCCGCGGCCAGCGCGCTGCGGCCGGCGCACCGCGCTGATCCGATGGCAGGAGCCAGGAGCCAGGTGCTTTTCCTGGTCTCCCATGGGGTGCAGGGCCCAAGCACCTGGGCCATCTTCCACTGCACTCCCTGGCTACAGCAGAGGGCTGGCCTGGAAGAGGGGCAACCGGGACAGAATCCGGCGCCCCGACCGGGACTAGAACCCGGTGTGCCGGCGCCGCTAGGCGGAGGATTAGCCTAGTGAGCCGCGGCGCCGGCCGACTTTTTTTTTTTTTTTTTCAAATAATACCTATGTCAACAGACATCTGGGAGCACTAATGCAATTATATGCTCACCAGCTAAATGTACAAAATAACTGAGGTTGTCAAAATCTCCTCCATGCACAAATCCTGAGGCTATTCACATAAACAAACCAGGCTACATAAATGGAATCACTTTAAGCTTGTTTTTATATTTTTGAGGTAAAGAACAATGACATATAAAACAGAATAAAACATCTAATATGGAATTCATGAAACCTTGGCAGGAATTTTATAATAGAAATATAAAAACTAATGCACATATATAACAGCCGGACTTTTCCTGTTGTTGTCTAACTCCTAACCTTACTATTCCATACTATTTGTATTTAAAAAAAAAAAAAAAGAAAAAAGGCGTATTCGAAAGCAGAAAATGTTATCATTACTGTCAAACCAACTTGATTCACACAAGATGACAGACAGGACATTGTAGCACAATGGATTAAGCCTCTGCGTGAGTCAGCCATATCCGAGAGAGGAGTCCCTGGGGTCAAGTCCTGGCTCTGCTTCTGATGCAGCTTTCTGCTAATGTGCATCCTGAGAAGGAGCAGACGAGAGATCATAGAAGATCCAGTTGGAAATCCAGCTTTTAGATTGTTGTGGGCATTGGGAGAGTGAGGCAGCAGGTAAATATCTCTCTCTCTCTCTCTCTCTCTCTCTCTCTCTCTTTCAAATATATAAATAAAGCTTGGGGAAAAAGATGAACGTCTTCAACATAAAAGATGCTGAGTGTGAATGAAGCACTGTGAAATATATATAAATACTTATTATGACTTCTTTGTAAAGAGAAAAGATAACTAGTACTGGCTTCCTGTATAAAATATGTATGTTAAGAAAATCCCTAATCTGATGACACTGCAGGTTCATACTTTGAATTCTTTCTCTGTTTCAAACACTATGATAATCAGAGTCAAAATTTGCAGTCAAAATATTTTTAAAAACTGCATAGATAATAAACAGAACAGAAGCAGACAACCACAAAATGGAAGTAATCTGCTGACTTGCTCTCAGAATAGAAGCAAAGGCTGCCTAGATTTTCACCCCCCAGGAAGACAGTGAGTATTTCAGTCAGCAAATGACAGATGGAGTTGGAGCCAGACACACAGCCTGGGGTAAAGATTTGTTGTTGATTCCCTCTGTCCTTGAAAGGAGGTGAAAAGGTGCACTACTGAGCCTTCCCTGTAACTACTCTGTAAACTTGTTTAGCTAGGAAGGTAGGAGAAGCAGGCTGCAGGCGTTACTCAGCTGTAGCTCTGAATTCCACAATATTGCCACAGCTAGTAGGAAGACTGCAAATAAAGAGTATAGTTCAGGATTGGGGAACAGGTATGTGGAAGAAAAATGTAGGAAAAACATCACTGATGTAGAGAGAGAAAGTTCAAATGTGCAAACCAGCATTCAAAAACATATGCACAAGGCTTTAAAAGTTAGTGTAATCAGGAAACAAACCCATGGAAGGAAAAAAAAAAGCATTATAAATATTTGTATATATGTTAATGGGCAAACGCTGTGGCTTAGTAGGTTAAACCTGCACCTGTGGCATTGACATTCCATATGGGCTTGGTTTAAGTACCAGCTGCTCCACTTCCAATCCAGCTCTCTGCCAATGGCTCCAGGAAACCAGTGGGAAATGGTCCAAGTGCTTGGGCTCCTGCAACCACACGGGAGAACTAGAAGAGGTTCCTGGCTTCTGGCTTCGGATGGGCCCAGCTCTGGTTGTTGCAGCCATTTGGGGAGTGAACCAGTGGATGGAAGATCTCTGTCTCTGTCTCTCTCTCTCTCTAACCCTGCATCTCAAATAAATAAATAAATAAATAAATCTTTAAATAAATACATTCAGGATTTTCAAAATGCAGGTGATAACACTTGCCAAAAAAGGAAAAGAAATTATTAGACAAATAAAAATGGACAGAAATGAAAGAAGCAAAAATGGACACGAAGAATAATGAATTATAAAACATTGAAAAGAAAATATGTCATAAAAAGAGAAAAAAGACTTCACAGAGAAAGTAAATTCTAGGCTGCAAACAGTCAAAAAGAAGTAGGGAACTGGAAAACGATTTCAGAGAGAAGATGCTTTAAAAGTGTTTGTGTGTGTGTGTGTGTGTGTGTATACATACACATTTGGAGGTATGTGTATATATATATAGAGAGAATATATAGAATATATATTCTATATTTATATATAATACATAAAGAGTATATGTTTTTATATTTATACATATATGTATTCGATATATATAGAATATTGTCCAATAAGGATCCAACTGAATCCTGAATTAACTTTCCAAGGTCATCCTTTTTAAGGTATGACAAAGATATTATAGAGAAGTATTAAATGCAATTCATATTTTTGCTAATAAGTTATTGCCATTATTTTAATTTTATTTTGTGAAATGAACAATTTGTTGGTAATTAAAAGGTGACTTAGGACCAGTGGATACCTTCCTGGACACTAAAGAGAATAGGAAATACATATTTGGAACATAGGAAAGGGAGCAAATTTTTCACTTGAAAGTGTCAAGTTTGAGATTTCTTTTGGATATCCACAAAAGGTGCTTGCATATTTTAACTTAGAGCTGCTAAGAAGAATTTGAGGAAGAAAACATAACAGGTCTAGACTGGAGTGTACAAGCGCTCGATATTTCAAGTTTCAGTACTGAAAGATGATTTAGACAAGGGCTTAATCAGTGGTCGCTGAAATGGAGGAAAACCAGACGTATCTGTGGTTCAAGAAAGACGCTTTCCAGGAGCAGACTATGATGCAGAAATGGAGTGGAGAAGCAGCAGGTGTTCAGCATTTCACCACGTTTCCAGTGAGGACCTCAGTCAACAGTTGGACAAGAGCTTAGCGCATCTCATGCAGCTGTACAATTCTGGTAGCAGAAGCAGTGCTAGCTGCTGAAGCTCCTATGCAAGGTCAAGATGGAGATGTTGCTCAGTGAGAATTCTGAGACAGTGAAGATGCACCTGTAGAACCCAATCCTCTGCCTGCCATGGTCAGGAGCATGATTGTCACTTACAAAGGCAAAATTTTGAATCACGTAGAACTCAAGCTCGAGATGATTGGTCACTACCTACCGAGGTGATCACCTGCAAGCTCCTATAATACTCCTGATCTGCTATCAGGGAAAACCACTCCTCCCATTACATCCCCCTCCAGTAGCTTGTCCATTCTCTGTCACTGAAGACACACAAACTCACCCCTTTACCTCCATCTCCCAATGGAACGTGGCTTACTCTGGTAGAGATAGTGGTGGGTGTGAGTGTGTGTGTATGTGTGTGTGAATGGGGCAGGGCTGTCAGGTTGTATTCAGATGTCAGGAGTCTACGGAGCTGTTCAGCAGTCCTTCTTTAAAATTATGTAAAAGAGGGCCAGCTTGTGACTTAGCAGGTAAAGCCATCAACTACAAGACTGGCACCCCTTATGGGAACTGGTTTGTGTTCCAGCTGCTCCACATCAGATTCAGCTCCCTGCTGACAGCCTGGGAAAAGCAGTGGAAGATGTCTCAAGTGTTTCATCCCTTGCCACCCAACTGGGAGACTAGGATGAGTGCCTGGCTCCTAGATTTGGCCTGACCCAGTCCTGACCATTGTGGCCACATGGGAAGTGAATCAGTGGATGGAAGATTCTCTCTCTCTCTCTCTTTCTCTAACTCTGACTTTAACATAAATAAATAAATCTTTAAAAAAGATTGTGTAAAACAAATGGTTTTTGTGTTTGAAAACTTGGGGGCAGCTGTGATCTCAGGTATAGTGATTTCAGTGGAGTAGGAGTAAGAAGTTGAATTTCGATGATGAACCACATGAAATTTGAGAAACTTGAGAGCAGTTCAAACAATTTTGCAATAGAAGTGATCAGATAATTTTAGTTAGTGATTGGTACTGCAAATAAAACGATGTTGGATAATAATATCACAATAATAAGCCAATGGAGACTGACTCAGTGGGGACAGTTTAAATCTGTTAGAACATTTAAATTTAAGAATTAAAGTATTGGTAGTTGGTAAAATTGGTGATAACTATAATCTTTTCCCTGTTGGAAGGTTAAGGAGGGGCTAAATGGACAAAAATTTCCAAATTTGTAAATGTTTCTTTTTTTTTTTTTTTTTGACAGGCAGAGTGGACAGTGAGAGAGGGAGACAGAGAGAGAAAGGTCTTCCTTTGCCGTTGGTTCACCCTCCAATGGCCGCCGCTGCAGCCGGCGCACCGCACTGATCCGATGGCAGGAGCCAGGATCCAGGTGCTTTTCCTGGTCTCCCATGGGGTGCAGGGCCCAAGCACCTGGGCCATCCTCCACTGCACTCCCTGGCCATAGCAGAGAGCTGGCCTGGAAGAGGGGCAACCGGGACAGAATCCGGCGCCCCAACCGGGACTAGAACCCGGTGTGCCGGCGCCGCAAGGTGGAGGATTAGCCTATTGAGCCACGGCGCCGGCTAAATGTTTCTTTTGTTTCTCTCATCTTACTGGGCTTTTGGCAATAAAAAGAATAATTACTTCTTGGCCACTCAAAGGCCTTCTATCCTTTCAGCTTCCCAATTCTTCCTATTTTGCAAAATTATATTTGTACAACACAGTAGACACAAGGCAACCAAGTTTTATATGAAGTTCAAACTTGCTATCTTGATTTTATTAATATTTTAATCTGAGAAGGTAGATCAAAGTGACTTTCCCCTTTACACACTAAGACTTCAAAATAAAAGTCATAAGATTAACTTCCCAAATTGTTCTCATATTAAAAATTCATATACATATATCCCCCAAAAAATTGTCACACGGAGTTTGACAGTAAAATAACATCTATTAGTAGACATCAAAAGCAAACAACAAAGGTGTTCCACGCTGCTTTTCAAAAAATGATTACTCAAGTTTCAAACCAGTACCACAAAAATGATTTATTCTGGGGAGAGAATGAAGTAATGAAGTGATATCCCCAGCATCTACAGTCCAATCGGTGGTGTGTTATCAGCCCTCTTGGGACAGCTAGCAGAAAAGTGAGGTTCAAACAGATGGAAAAATGTTGTGAAAAGCTCATAGATTTTGAGGAACAAAGGGCATTTCCCTCTGAATTGGAGAAGTTCCTGATGTTGAGGTTGAAACTTAATTTGAAAAAGGAAAGCTGGTAAGTACAGTGCTGCCAAGAGTTGATCACCTTGTCCCACAATAGCTGCAGGATTCATTTTATCATGTCATGAAGATGAGCCGTTTGCTCTGTCTTAAATGGCAGACTATCATCAAAGGGACCACTATGTACTCTTAATTCAGGCTCATGGTGCTTGAATTACTAAGTAATCTAAGTTCATTTGACTGTATCTCTAATTATCTATTATTAAGTATTTTCACTTTATTTAGAGGTAAATTGAAACTGCTACAACTGACATAAAGTCAATTTATTTAAAACATTCTTTACAAAATGTAAATGAATAATTTATATATTTCTTGCTTTGAATTATGAATGATAAACATGTAGCAGAAGAGTGCACAAAATAAATAGTATATAACTCAATAAACCGTTTCTAATTGAACATCTATATAAACATCCCTGGGAATTCTACCTCATTTCTCCACCCAATAATTATCTATCCTCTCTTCTCCAAAAGATTTTTATGATAATTATTTACTTGGTTTAGTTTATTGTTTTACCAGCTACATATTCATATGCATTTCTAAAGACTATAGTTTAGTGTTGCCTTATCTTGAAGTTTCTATAAACACACTCACCTATTCTTTTGTGCTTGCTTCTTATACTCAATATTATGATTGTGGGTTTCTCCTAGAAATGTGTCTGTAGTGTAGCTTATTTTCATTGTCATATGGCACTCAATTGTATGAATACACCACAATATGTTTAAAAATTCTGCTTTTGATGCACATCTGGGTTGTTTACAGTCTTCAGCTATTCCTGTTTCCATGTAAGTACATATGCACACATTTCAGCTGAGCGTAGGTACAGGAATGGAAATTTTGGTCATACATTTGTGCACCTTCAACTTTACTGAATTACACTAAACTTTTTTTTCAATGTAATTTTATCAATTTACACTAACAGGTGCTGTGTTCTGAGAATTCCTGGTATTTCCAGTTCTCACTAATAGGCGCTAATAGTATTCTTATAATTTTAACCTATATGGTGGACTATTGACATCCGATTGAGATTTTAATTTACATTCCTGATTTATAATAATGAATAATGAACATCAGTGAACAGAGCATTATCTTATGGAAGGTCTTTGATAAAGCCCAACATTTGTCCAAGGATTTCTGGAACTATGGTACAGATATCTAGTCATAATCAGGGTAAAAATACACTAACCAATGATTTGTAGTACACAGTTAAATTCAGAACCTGCTTGAAACCACTCTCCACCAATAAGGTATTATCATGCACTAAAAGTGTGGATAGATGCTTTGCACCTGGTTGCTTATCCTGTCTGATTTTAGATACATAACTGATGAAATATAAAATAGTCCTCAATAGACTTGCCACCTTGCAGGTTAGCAATCCCAACTGAAAACATGTCCAGTAAGATTGCCAAAGGACCTTGTGTCCTGGGCCTGAAAATCTCGTTAACTTTGTCATGTTTACCAGTGCTTTCTTTGTTGTATCTGCTAACTTTAACTTTAGTAAAGGTTTTTACGAGTATATCCTGTGAACATATAAGATTATTTGATGCTGTGTAGTTATCTGCAAAATTTTAATATATTTTATTAAGATAAACTCTTTTACTAAAAGTCTATTTAAGTATCTGTTAGACTCTCTTCATGTTTTCTCTGCTCGTTTCAGGAAGCTCTTATGAATGAGGAAGCCCAGGACTGGAAGCAGGCCAGATGGGCTGCATCCTCAACTCCTTCCCAGCACCTATGCACTAAACAAATCAGGATGGAAGCCCCTTGTAACAAATACTTATCAATGATGACAAGGTCTAGGTCTCGATAAAAACAAGCCAGAAAAGGCTGCATCAAGACTGCCCACTCCACCACCACATCCACAGTAACTAATGTATAACCACATTTCTTTCCTGGAGACAACCTGATAAGGATGTACCAATGCTCCTAGACTACACAACCTCAGCGACTCGGTCTCTCTACCAGCCCCTCCGATTGCACTGTTCAGAGTCTCTTTTTCTTACTTAAATAAAACTTCACTTTATCTACTCCCACCACTGTGTCCAGTTTCATAAATCATCATCTGCACTAGGACATGAACTGGAACTCCTCTCACCAGGTTTCCCCAGCATTAATACATGAATGAAACTGTTTTAAGATCATAATTACTGAAGAAATCCTCTACTGATGAAAGAATATAAAGTTGGTTTGCAGCGGGTAGAATTATAAAATGGCCCTCAAATTTCTCCCTGCTATTGTCATCAAAGCTACCAATGAAGAGAGACTGAACACAAGTAAGAAAAACACAGCCAGCCCTCAATCATAAGGGGCTGAAATCCATCAGAACTTCATGAGTTTGGAAACCCCAGATGAGAATGCAGCTCAGCTGACATTTGTTTTTTGCCTTAGGAGAGCCTAAATAGAGAACCTGGCCATTTCGTTCCTGGATTTCTGACCAACTGTACTGTGAGTTAATGAGTGTTGTCTTAAGCTGCTGAGTTTGCAGTAACTTGGTACCCAACAATAGCAGTTTAATTCATACTTCAATCGATCAGTTGTTCTCTTTATGAATTTTGCTATTTGTTACATTAAAATTACGAAGAAAATATTCTGTATTTTCTTGGTATTTTACTTTTTTCATATTTATGTCTGCCATCAAAATTATTTCAAGATGATGTGGTTTCCAGGTGCAGATTTCAAAGAATTCTACAGATAATTTTCAGAAGTAATAACCAATTAATTTAAAAATATGCCATAGATTTATTGCAATCATAGTGAAAATCATAGTTTTGTTGTTTCATTGTATCTTTACTTTATTTCTGAACTAATTTAAATTTTCCATAGAGTTAAAAATTACCAAGTTTAGACAAGACACCTGGAGGACATGTTCTAGCAGGTAAAATAATCCTATGGACACTGCCAATAACAGGGAAGGGATGATGGCAGCAGTTCAATACATTAGGCAACAAGTGGTCGATTATCTATACAGATTTTAAAGTTATCATAAATGCAAAAAAAAGTTGGTTCTTTTTATCTTTTGTATGCATTGACAATTCTAAACAGTATATGGATAACATTCTACACATCTGACAATCACTCCCAATATCCCTCTTCTCTTCCTATTTTTATTAAAAAATGACTATGACACTATGGTAACAGCACAAAATTAGGCAACTATAAAAGTAAACCAAGTAAAATCCAGAGCAGGCAACTCAAACGTAACATCAGCTTATGACAAAGACAGCACTGACAAGCACTGGAAAAGAATGAGCATTACCATCAGAGGTACCAGGTACACTCTGGAAAAACTTAAAAATTGACCTTTACGGCCAGCGCTGCGGCTCAATAGGCTAATCCTCCGCCTGCGGCGCCGGCACACCAGGTTCTAGTCCCAGTCCGGGCGCCAGATTCTGTCCCGGTTGCCCCTCTTCCAGGCCAGCCCTCTGCTATGGCCCAGGAAGGCAGTGGAGGATGGCCCAAGTCCTTGGGCCCTGCACCCCATGGGAGATCAAGCGAAGCACCTGGCTCCTGGCTTCAGATCAGTGCGATGAGTGGCTGCAGCGCACCAGCCATGGTGGCCATTGGAGGGTGAACCAACGGCAAAGGAAGACCTTTCTCTCTGTCTCTCTCTCTCTCTCACTGCCCACTCTGCCTGTCAAAAATAAAAAAAAAAAAGAAAATTAAAAAAAAAATTGACCTTTACATCAAACAAACAAACAAAAGAAATCAATGTTAGATGGTTGTATGTAAAATTGGACAGGTGTATTGATACTAAACTGGTAGTTTTACAACATTTTTAGTTTTTTGAACTGTCTTTAAATGCCTTTAAAACAGGTAATTTCCCACATTAGATTGTAAATCTTATGTTTAAAATGCATTTATTGCTTAAAATGTGATTTCTGATATAAATTACAAATCTGTTGTTAATTTTAAAACTTTCTGGTTCCAATCAATCTGATTAAGTAAATGGTGCATTCTTTAACTAGAGGATTGAATGATTTTTAGCACTAAGAAATAGTGTAGGTGGATAAGACAACCACTGATCAAATAAATGATGAGGAAGTTTAAAAGGAATAAAGATTGGAGCATGAGCGGGAGGGAAGAGAAGATGGGAAGTGTCACTATGTTCCTAAATCTTTATAAATATAATATATGAAACTTGTATAACTTAAATATTTTTTTTAAAAAAATGAAGAATATTCAAGTGAATATCTCTTTGCTTATGTGGTAATACAATGATTTGCTTGTATGTGGGTCAGAGGCATCAGGTTCTGCATTTCTGTGTCAGACCACCTCTAGAAATAACTTCTTTCCAGTGTATCAAAAACTCTTGTGCGTTAATTTAGGCTAAGAAATATTTTGAGTCTGACATTTAAGACTCTGGTCTTTCAAATTAAAGCTTTGCAGAGTCAAGAAAATTTTATTTGGCAACACCAGATGTTTGGTATTATTTAAATTCAACATCTGGGTAATGGGAATTTATTTTTCTTTTTTATCTAAATGATTTGATGCATATGAGCATTATCATTCTAACTTCTAAAAGGATGCAAAGAGCATGCCTAATGACTAGTGAAATATTATTGGATAAGCTAATGTCTTTAAGATGATAAAAATAGAGCACAGCAAGTCGATCATTTAGAGTCTATAACATAGGGAATAGATTTACAATATATTTATATGCTACTTGATCCTAAAAATAGTTTAGAAGTACTTCAGAAACTTTATTGTAGAAGTTTGTGCTAGCAAGGGTTAGCTTAACCTTGAAGATATTGGTAGAATTTGCCTGTGGAAAATGATGGACAGCATCTATCACAGATTACACAGCATTATTAAAATGTCTGATTTATAATAGATGTTCAATAAACATTTGCTGAATTTAATAAGAACCAGATGTGACAGAATAGCTTGTATAACAGACTCTAATACACACAGTAAGTTTCATAACTCAGGATTCAATTATATTGTGTCTCGTTTACATTTCTCAGTAAACACTTAAGCACCACAGTACTTAGCTACATAAATACTAGTAATTTTTCTTTTCTCATTTGTCAAAAAATAGTGAAAATACTTAATTTCAAGAGCTCAGTTCTTCTTTACACTAGGAAAGGCAGAAAGAGGAATGGATCCTTTCACAAGTGTTGTTTGCTTGCTGGTGCACTATGCAAATTCAAAATTATTCTTGTAGAGTTACTACTATCTTCAACTTTTTATTTACTAAGGTCAGTGTAATTATCCAACGTATTTGAGCCTCAAGTTTATGTTCTTCTGTTTCCAGCCCTGATTCTTTCTGCTTCTCATGACAGGATCAGTTTCCTTTGGGGTTTGAGTTGTCATTTCTTCAATAAGGCACCACCAGGCAGGTTTCCCAAAATGTTTCACTGGAGCAGCTTCGCGTCCAGAAAATAACTGTTACTTCCCAAAGTTTTCAATAAAAGATCTACCTGATTCATCACGTTAGTATTCACAAAAGAAATTCTTGTCTTGTTCAATTTACACTGCAATTTAAAAAAAAATTGTTCCATTTTGTTAAATTAAAATGTAAATTGTAATAAAATGTCATAGTTAACAACAGCAAGAGAATTGTGCTACTTTTTTCTCTTATTCACTGTGCAGTGGATAAGTAATGCAGTTAGTCAACTAATCGAAGATTATAAGGAAACTGGACAATGCAATAATGTTCAGAATTGCAAATATGGATGACTGAATTGTATGTGTTTTTCATTAATCATTTCACATGATATTTTCTAACTAAAATTAAATGTAAGGTCATGATAACAATAAGAATATATCAAGTAAAATACAGTTAAATATTTACGTATTTACATACCATCAATTTCTTAAATAATATTACTGAAGAAATCTCCTTTAATTTTGTGTATCTATGTGGAAAAGGAGAGACACTGGTTCTCCTTATCTTATGAAAAGTAATCACATTAAAGTCATATATTCCGAGAGTATTATGAATGTGGATAAGAGTGTACAAAAAACTTAGGATCTAATAACAGGAGCTACTTAAGTAAAAACTATTTTTATCCTTCAATAAGTGTATCTTTAGTTTTAATTCCCTTATTCTACATTAATAGTAGATTTTAATTTCTTAAATATTAGAAAACTCAGAATTATCCAAAATCAATCTTAAAGCTATAAAATATGCTGAATCAATGATAACTCACAAGATTTGTCCTTAAATTTTGCTTAAATATTTTATTCTATTTATTTCCTATATTAACTAGCTTATTTGAATTGTGTACTTCCTGATACAGATAACCATTGCTTCATTTAGTTATTTGCTGAGTTGATACGTAACTGTGTTAAATGTCTTGATAAATCAGTGAGTTTCATTTGAACATTTTAGCAGTTTCTAAGAAAATAAGAGTTAAAGAATTTTCTGTTGAGCTGCCTTACAGACATATAAAAACTAGAAGAGAGCAAACTCCATATAAAGCCCAGTAGTTCTAAAAGTGAAGTTGGCATTCTTCAGGTCACTTCATAACCTTAATAACTTTATGAAAAAGGATGTCTTTAGAAAATTAACTTTTTGAGCATTTTAGTGATTCTTTATGCAAAACAGATTCTAAACTCCGAAGGCTTTGTACTTCACCTCTGCATAAGTCATTGTTCAGCTCTTCCTTTCACCATTAGATTTGTTCTGTTCCCTTTAATTTCTGAAAATAAGACAATAGGGACAATGTCTTATATTTTACTTGCAATATGTTAGAAAATATTCAAAGACCCCTTAGGATGCTTTCCAGCACTTATGAACTGGTGAAATTTAGATAAACATAAAACAGCACCAGTTTACCTGAAACAATTTTTTTTTTTTGACAGGCAGAGTTAGGCAGTGAGAGAGAGACAGAGAGAAAGGTCTTCCTTCCGTTGGTTCACTCTCCAAATAGCCACTACCGCTGCCGTGCTGTGCCGATCCAAAGCCAGGAGCCAGGTGCTTCCTCCTGGTCTCCCATATGGGTGCAGGGCCCAAGCACTTGGGCCATCCTCCAGTGCCTTCCCAGGTCACAGCAGAGAGCTGGAATGGAAGAGGAGGAACCGGGACAGAACTGGTGCCCAATCAGGACTAGAACCCAGAGTACTGGTGCCACCGGCGGAGGATTAGCCTAGTGAGCTGCAGCGCCGGCCCCTGAAACAAATTTCAAAAAGATATTAGTATTCATGCTATAAATTTGCAGTGTTGCTATCATTTAACACAACTATGCTTCTGGGATACTTTAACAGTAAATGATAGGCCAGTGCCATGGCTCACTTGGTTAATCCTCCACCTCAGCGCCAGCATCCCATATAGGCGCCAGGTTCTAGTCCCGGTTGCTCCTCTTCCAGTCCAGCTCTCTGCTGTGGCCCGGTAAGGCAGTGGAGGATGCCCAAGTCCTTGGCCCCTGCACCCACATGGGAGACCAGGAAGAAGCACCTGGCTCCTGGCTTCAGATTGGTGCAGCTCTGGCTTGGTGGCCATTTGGGGAGTAAACCAGTGGAGGAAGGACCTTTCTCTCTGTCTCTCTCTCACTGTCTATAACTCTACCTGTCAAATTAAAAAGAAGTAAATGATAACAAATGTGATATTAAAACATTTTTTTCTTAATTTTTAAAGTTTATTCATTTCAAAGGCAGAGAAACAAAGAAAGAGAGAGAAAAAAGAAGAAGAGGAGGCGGAGGAGGAAGGAAATGGAGAGAGAGAGAGATTTTACACTCTCTGGTCCACTCCTCAAATAGCCACAGTGGCTGGGCCCGGCCAAGCCAAAGCCAGGAGCCAGGAAATTTCCCGCAGTCTCCTGAATGGGTGCTGGGGCCCAAGTACCCGGGCCATCCTCTACTGCCTTCCCAGACACATAAGCGGGGAGCTAGATTGAAGTAGAACATCCGGGACTTGAACTGATGTCCATATGGGGCTCCAGTACAGCAGGCAGAGGCCTAGCTCTCTATGCTACAGTGCCAGACCCTATTAGCCTTTAAAAATATAAATTTCATTGAATATGTGGGACTTTTTAATGCCAAAATTACCAGTTTTCAGAAGAGAAAATGGGGCCATATGAACAATTATGTGTTAACAAATTAGCTTATTTACAAGAAATGTACATGGTGGGGGTCACACATAACCTCTCAAAGACTACATCATGAAGAAATAGAAAATCTGAACAGATGAATAATGGGAAAGGAGATTGAATTAATACAAAGCCTCACATCAGGGAAAGAGGCCCAGGGCCTAATCACTTCACTGCTGAATTCTATTAAGCATTCAAAGAAGAGCTAATACTGAGCCTTCATAAATCCTTCCAGAATTTCAAAGAACTTATGAACTCTTTGTAAGATGGTAGTGATGCAGTAACACCACAGCCAGAGAAACATATCTTAAGTAAAAATAACTACCAATGTCCCTGATGAACATAGTAAAAGATATAGAAAAATTCAAAAAATACTATGAAAGTGAATCACAATGCATTAAAAGAATCCTTCTCCATTATTAAATTGGATATATCCCTAGAATGCAATGACAGTGCATTATATGCAAATCAATAAATGTATACACCCCATTAACAGAATGAAGGACATAGGGCCATTTAATTAGATATAGAAAAATAATTTGACATAATCAACACTTTGTATTACAAAATGCCCTCAATAAATTAAATGAATGCAGCAAAAGCCATTTATGATAAGATTAGAGTAAACATTATACTCAATGATGAAAAAATTTAAACTTGCAGTATAAGATCCAAAAAAAGACGAGAGTGCTCATTCTTACCATTGCTGTTTAACATCGTACTAGAAATCCTGACCAGAGAAATTAGGCAAGATGAAGAAGCAAAAGGAAATGCAGAATTGAAATGGTTTCCATTTGCTGACAGCTTGATTTTAAATATAGAACACTCTAAAGAGTTCTATAAAATACTATAAGAACTAATAAATAAATGCAAGAAAGTTGCAGGATACAAGATCAATACAAAATCATTAGTATTTCTATTCACTAACACTTTCTGAAAAATAAATCACTTACAAGAGCTACATTAAAAAAATCTTAGAAATAAATTTAACTAAGGAAGTAAAAGAGCAGTACACCCAAAACTACAGAATTTTGATGAGATAAACTGATGAGGACACAAATGAAAAGGCATCTCATGTTTATGGATTGGAAGAATTGATTTTTTTAAAGATTTGTTTTATTTCTTTGAAAGACAGAGTTACAGAGAGAGGTAGAGACAGAGAGAGAGAGGTCTTCCATCCATTGGTTCACTCTCCAGATGCTGCAACGGCCAGAGCTGCACCAATCCGAAGCCAGGAGCCAGGATCTTCCTCCGGGTCTCCCACACGGGTGCAGGGGCCCAAGGACTTGGGCCATCTTCTGCTGCTTTCCCAGACCACAGCAGAGAGCTGGATCGGAAGAGGAGCAGCTAGGACTAGTACTACAGTAAAAACAGTTCTGCAGTAAAAACAAATGAATTAACTACTTGGAGACAAATACAGAGCCCAGAAGTGGTCACAAACACATATGTTCAATCAGTTGTCAACAAAGTTATCCAGAATATACAGTAGGAAAATCACAATTTCCTTAATAAATTGTGCTGGGATGATGCAAAAGTTGTTCCATCACACCATATATAAATATTAATTCAAAGTAGATAAAATGCATAGACATAAGACTTGAAAATACAGTACTGCTAAGAGACAAAATAGGGCAAAATTTCATAACATTGGTCTGGTAAATGCTTCATTGAGATTTTAGTCCAAAGTCATTGGTAACAACAATAACAACAACAAAAATTGGAAAAAAATGGATTTCATCAAAATGAAATTTCTTCACAGCAAATGAAACAAGAGAATGAAGAGACAACCTAGAGACTGGGAGAAAATATTTGCAAGCTGTACATCTGGGAAGGAATTAGTATCCAAACATTGTAAGAAGTGCAACTCTGCAGAAAGAAAAAAAATAAGAATGTGGAATCGACATAAATAGGCCTGTTTCAAGAGGAGTTCTACAATGGTAAAAAGATATATGGGAAAAATGTTCAATATCACAAATCATTAGGGCAATACAAATTAATTTCACAATGATGTATTACCTCATAGCTATCAGAATGACTATTGCCAAGAAGATGAAAGGTAAGTACTGATGAAGATGTGAAGAAAAGAGAGCCTCTATTCACTATTGGTGGGAATGTAAATTAGTACAACCATTATGGAAAACTGGAGGGTCCTCAAAGAACTAAAAATAGAATTACCATTTGATCCAGCAATTCCAGTTCTGTTTAACTGCCTGAAAGGTTAGTTTAGTATGTTAACGATTTGTTTGCACTTCCATGTTCATTAAAGCACTACTGATAATAGTCAACCTACAAATGAATCAACAGATAAATAATAAAGGAAATGTGGTATGCATACACAATTGAGAACTATTCATCCTTAGAAAATAAAGAAATTTAATAAAGTACACTAACATGAATGGAATTGGAAAACATGAGACAGGTAGGTGAACACAAACATTTCATATCTTGAATATAAACAACTGCTCTTTTAGAAGCAGAGAATGGTTAAGTTGTGATTTTGAAACAAAACACTAAATGAGTACAAAAATAATCAAATATGAGTTATATAGATAATAATGATAATGATCCAGGAGTGACAAATCTTGACGGAATAAATAGGACTGATGATGGCTTGTAGATTAGTGCCAAAAGGAGACATAGTGGATGGTGCAGTCTGTTGCCAGGGGTATGATGATCTGGGAAGACAATGAAAAACTAGGTGCACATCAACACTCTTCCTCCAGGACCAGTAGTATACAGAATGTCAGAGAGAAAATAAATATCATTTATGGCAGCTGAAGGGAAGTGGTATTTGGAGAGAGATTTCCATTCCAGAAAGAAAATGAAGGCAAAGTTAGAGAGGGGATTGGAAATACAAGACATTTTTCTGATGACTGACTGTGACTTCAGGGGCATAATGAAAGCTTTTAGAATTTGGGAAATATTTTGAAACTTGGAAATTGTTATCAAAACAAAAAAGTAGAATTAGGCATTGGTGAAGTCCCAGAATTGGGGAATAATCAGTAGTCCTTGCATTACTTCAGTGAAATGATACACAAAAGACAAAGGCAATGGCAATAATCTCATTAGTTACTCAAATTTCAAGGCATTTGATCCCTCCTAAGCTCTAAGGAAGGACTGTTTGGAGAAGGGGTTTACATTTGAAATAATGTAGTCCTCCTGGGCTCATCATTCAACCCTGTAAATGGGAATGTGGCAACTGTATGAGGGGAAATCCCTCACTCTTTGGGACACTCTTGGGTCTATTTCTCTCCCTGTTGCTAAAGGCTGAGCGGATCCAGGGGAAATGGTATACTTCCCTGGAGCATGCCAAAATCTGTGGCCTCTGCTTTATTTGAACCCAGCTCTGAGGCAGGGAACTTGATACTTCCAAGAGTCTTTTTGTCCAGTCTCTCTTTTTCTCACCTTTTCCTGCCCATTTAGATAACAGTAGAGGAAGGTTTTGCTGAATGAAATAATTGACAAAGCATTACTTCATAATTTCTATTTTGAGAAGACTTTGTGTAAGAGTAGGTCGAGAGGATTATTAGAATTTTTTTTTCCTTGGTTTGTAAAGGTCAGAACTTGGAACAATCAATTTGCATAAGCTGGGGGCTTGCAGCAGCAGCCATCCAAAAGCATACAGAAGAATTAAATTTCCAAGGATAGCACCGACATCACAGGCACTGTCTCAGGCTGCCACAAGGGGGCTGTGGACTATTATCAATGAAGCAAAAGGACACCAGAGTGCAGGGGCTATGCAGCTGGGCCCAGTGGTAATGAATGATGCATGATGACCCAACCTTAAGAGGCTTTTAGAGGGATTAAACGAGAAAAATCCTGGGAGAGGACCAGACCATTTAAATAAGAAGTGCTAAGCTTTTAGATATGTTAATTGTTGACAATGTGAAACGCACACTCAGCTTAGTGTCTAATCAATAAAAGTAAAGGTGAGTATTTGGTTCAGTGGTTAAGATACCACTTAGGATGCCGCATCCCTTATCAGAGTGCCTGAGTTTGAGCCTTGCTTCTACTCCCTTATTCAAACTTCCTGCTAATGCGTATCCTGGGAGGTAGCAGATGTATCAGGTACTTGGTTTTTCCTGCTGCTCATATGGGAGACCAGGATTGAGCGCCCAGCTCTTGGCTTGGCCTGGTGCAATTATGACAACTGCAGGTTTCTGAAGGCTGAAAATCCTTTCTGTCTTTCAAATTAATAAGTTAATTAAATTCTGTAAAAGTTGAGATGCTTAAAAATTTACAAAAAATAAAAAAATATTAACTGCAAGAGAGAGAGAAACTAATTGTTCCAGACTACAGTCCAATTGAAAACTTTAAACTCTAACATGTTAATAGGAACTAATGAGCTGCTTCCTTATAATGACACACATATTAAAGTATACCTAATATTGAAATTAGTAAGATCATATCCTCATTAGACATTGTTACTAACTAATGTTTTGGAAAATCTTAATATCTGCAAATAAGAGCTACCTTTCTAGAATTATTTCCCTCTTTGCAGTAGTACTAATCCTCTCTTCTTTTTTCTATGATTTATATAATAGGGCCAGTGCTGTGGCTCACTTGGTTAATGCCTGTGGTGCCAGCATCCCATGTGGGCGCTGGGTTCCAGTCCCAGTTGCTCCTCTTCCAGTCCAGCTCTCTGCTGTGGCCCAGGAGGGCAGTGGAGGATGGCCCAGGTGCTTGGGTCCCTGCACCTGCGTGGGAGACCAGGAAGAAGCACCTGGCTCCTGGCTTCATTTCGGCATAGCACTGGCTGAGGCAGCCATTTGAGGAGTGAACCAATGGAAGGAAGACCTTTCTCTCTCTCTCTCTCTCTCTCTCTCTCTCACTGTCTATAACTCTACATGTCAAATTAAAAAAAATAAATAAATAAATAAATAAATAAGCCGGCGCCGTGGCTCAATAGGCTAATCCTCCACCTTGCGGCGCCGGCACACCGGGTTCTAGTCCCGGTCGGGGCACCGGATTCTGTCCCGGTTGCCCCTCTTCCAGGCCAGCTCTCTGCTATGGCCAGGGAGTGCAGTGGAGGATGGCCCAGGTGCTTGGGCCCTGCACCCCATGGGAGACCAGGAAAAGCACCTGGATCCTGGCTCCTGCCATCGATCAGCGCGGTGCGCCGGCTGCAGCGGCGGCCATTGGAGGGTGAACCAACGGCAAAAGGAAGACCTTTCTCTCTCTGTCTCTCTCTCACTGTCCACTCTGCCTGTCAAAAAAAAACAAAACAAACAAAAAAAAAAAAACAAAAAACAAAAAACAAAAAAATAAATAAATAAATAAATACATAAAAATGATTTATATAATAGGTGTATGCTATGTATTCCCTTACTATACCCAATTTATGAATTTGGGTCATCTATTCTGACAAACAAGAATAGATAATAGAAAATCTGTGCATTTAAGGAAACAACCAGAATTTTTCTCAACTAACTTGAATAATAAATTATCTAGGCAGTAATGATAAGCAGACTCAAATATGTAAATGTGCAATAGCTTAGAAATTTATTTAGGTATTCATGTTCAGGGGGCAGGGCATTTCCTCTTGATCTTTCAAGAATCCAAGCTTCTTCATGTTATGAATCCATCACATATCTGACTAACTGCAAGGAGATATGGGTTGTATAGCTACTAGCTTGGCAGTCAGTTTCAAGGTCCTATTCTTTTTAATATAAGACATGAAAAGAAATTTGGTGTACTAATTAGTCAGAATCATTCTTCCAGCTCTCAAAATTCTGATTAAACCTATTCCGACACATTGAACACATTTGCTCCCTTTCACAAGGACATAATCCAAAAGTTCTAACTAGTCATTTCAGTCATCTTAAAGTCCTGCACCTCTGAGTGATGCCTAACTTCTCCACTGACCCTGGAAATAACTCCTTGTGGTCTTGCCACTTAATAACTAAATATGCAAAATAATTGACAAAATACACATTGCCTGTTGGCACAGTGTTTATTAGGATAATCTTACAGAAGGAGAAACAGCAGCAGATGTCCAGGTCTCCTGCTACATACAATTAGTTTATCCTGACTCACTGAACAGGGACCCAGTGGGGAGAGGCATCAGGCTCTGGGTGAGAGATAAACTTCTTAATTTATGAGAGTGAGGAAACAATACCCTTATTCCTGTTGGTATAGGAGAGTGGGATTCAAAAGCATTATAATATAGCGAATACTTGGCTCCAGCAAAATTTTGCTAGCTTATTTACGCAAGGAAGAGTGTATTACCACCTCCTGAAATAATCGGAAACTTTTTGTTGTAGATGTTTTACAAGATAAGTCAGTGGCTTGATATTCTCCCTTAAACATTCTTGAAAAAAGACATTTTTACACAGACATGCAAAAATTATGCTTATTTATGGGATACCATGTGGTGATTTTATATGTGTTTACATTTCATAATCACCAACCAAGGTAAATATATCGATCTCTTCAAACATTTAAGATTTCTTTATGTCAAAACATTAAATTAAGCACCTAGTTTCTGTAAAAAATATATAAAGTGCACTGATGTTATAGTCATCATACTGTGCCACAAAATCCCAAAACATTGCAGTCCTAATTTTTAGTTTTATGAGCCGCCTCCAAATGGCTTTCCACAACAATGACACTAATTTCTTTTCCCATTTGTAATGTATAAAGGTCTTCTTCTTTCCACATTCTTACCAACACTAGATTGTCTCAACATTCTTATAGTTTGAGAGCATAGCTCCTCCAGTGTTATGATCACCAGGCTGTAGTCCACACTGGGTGACTGCAGCCTGCACTGTCTGGTTGACAGGTGACCTAATTTAGCACATCAGGACCATACTAGATTTGGTAGTTTTAAGAATTGGACTACAGTTAATTGTACAAAATGTATGTTTTACAAGAGACCACTCTGAATGAAATCTGTTGATTTATTAATTCTTAAGGCAACATTAAATTATATAACACAATAACTTGCAGAAAATTTGGAAATTTATACAACAGATATGAGAAAGTAAAAGTTTTTGTATTTTAAGTCTTTGTTTTAGACTTGAGCTTCTGTTAGGAATTTCAATGGAAGACACTGATATGAATTTTAATTAATATCTATGATATAATAATTTTATAGAAGTATATAGGCTTGAACTTAAGGGGAGTTTTCATGGTTAGAAAATCTACAGCATTAAATACTTTTTAAATTTTTTATTTGAAAGTTTATTTATATATATAAACTCTAAGTTTCAAATATATATATTATATAAAATATACATTATATATATATATATAGAGAGAGAGAGAGAAATACAGATAGACACATAGAGAGAATTTTCTCTCTGCTGGTTTAGCCGCAGATGAGTGCAAAGACAGGGCTAGGCCAGGCTGAAGCCAGGAGCTTGGAACTCCATCATGGTACCCCATGTTGGTGGCAAGGGTCCAAGTACTTTGGTCATCTTATGCTAATTTCCCAGGTGCATTAGCAGGGAGCTGGATCAGAATTAGAACAGCTGGGACACAAAGAAGTATTTTATGGGATGCTGGTGTTATAGGCAGTGGCTTAACCCTCTGTGCCACAATTCCAGCCCAAATATATTAAACCTTGAAATAACTTAATGCAAATAAATATTTCTTAAAAACAGCTGTTTTGAGATAAGACTAAAGGAGACCACATTGGTCACATTGGAGATAAGAATTATCTAACTATGAATAAACCAACTTTTCCTAAATAATGACTAGTATCTAAAGAGAAATAGCTTTGCATAATAAGAATACATATGCAAGAAGAAGCTCAACAGTGTTATCAGAAAAGAGCACATTTATAAGGTTACATTGTAGGGATTGGAGCCCCTATGCTGGTCTCTCTTCTGTACTCTGGCTGCTTGCTTGCCTGCTATGCTCCCCTGGGATTTATGACCTCCTGTCCCCCACCAGCTCCCCTGAAATTTATGGCCTAATGCTTCCTGCCAGTCCCCCCCGACCCCGTGCCATCTCCTTTGTGTGGCCTTCCCTCCACATAACATATGTAGTCTTCAGGTTTAAATGAACCAATGAACATGTTAAGTCCCAATACCTTGCCATATAGAGAGTAAGAAGGTAACCTACATAGGAGATGACCTGCACCCTTGTAAGTGTGAGGCTATAAAAACCTCTCTTATGCAAATGAGAGGGCCTTTTGCCTGTGCACTGCTAAAGAGCTGTGTGCGGGTAGGGGGTCCCAGCCTTCTGGTAACAAATAAACCTCTGCTTTTGCATCCATGACTGTGCCTTGTGCATTGATTGGGAAATTGGGACACAACAACATTTGCTCTTATTTCATACAAGTGTATGTTTAACATAAACAGATTTTTTGCTTCTTTTTGTGTGCACCTGAAAACAATAGTTCTTTCAACTGATGGAAGAAAGGCTACTTTTTTTTCTGTCATTTTACCAAGAAAAGTATCAGAAACCTTGTCTTATTTATTTGTATAAATTCTCCTTTATTTTATGAAAACTACATAATTGCCAATAAAAAGGTATTTGCATAGGACTGAATGGATATATGCTCCATATTGATATGTCAATGTTCTAACTCTCAAGATAATTGTAATGGAGATGGTTCCTTGAGAGGTGACTTTTGTCATGAAGATGGAGCTCTCAAAAATGGAATCAGCATCCTTATAAAGAGATCCCCTAGAGATCTCACAGCCTTTCTGTGACATGAGATTGTAGTAAGAAGGTAGCTATCCATGTATGGCC
Source organism: Oryctolagus cuniculus (assembly GCF_051225735.1). Lineage (NCBI taxonomy): Eukaryota > Metazoa > Chordata > Mammalia > Lagomorpha > Leporidae > Oryctolagus > Oryctolagus cuniculus. The sequence goes on along the minus strand of NC_142868.1, from coordinate 61,756,414 downwards.
AGGAAGTAGGCCTTCATGTGACATTTTATAAGCCAATGTATTGATCTTGGACTCCTGAGCCTCTAGAACAATGAGGAATAAACTTTTATTGTTTTTGAGCCAGCTAATCCATTGTGGTTTATAATATCAGTATTAGTGGATTAAGAGAGAAAATTGATACTAACCTGTGAAGGTTCTGCTATAAAAATACCTAAAAGTGTGGAAGTGGTTTTAGAAAAGGATAGAGGTTGAGCGATAAGATATATTATAGAAAGATTTCATATTCCAGGAATGGACAATTAAAGGTGATGCTGGTGAGTAACCAAATGGAAATAGGAGAGCTGTGGAAAAAACTCCAATATACTTAGAAAATACCAAAGTAACCCCAAATGGAATGTTAGTAGAGACATGGATAGTAAATGCCAGAATGCTGAGAGCTGAGACAGAAAAGAACAGGAAGCTGGAAGCAAGCTATAAAACGTGGTATGTAGTATAGTGGTAACAAACTTGGCTAAATTGTTCTTGTATTCTGGTGTTTTGTAAAAGGTAGAGGCTGGGAGATGTCATGGAATATTTGATTGAGGAAATTTTTAGGTAATATTTTGCCAGTATGGATTGGCTCCCTTGACTGTTTATGGCAAAATGTGCAAACAGAAGTGATTTAAAGATAGACTTGTTCATCAGAATGGAGGCAGAACTTAAAATATTTGGAATATTTCCAGCCTATCCATATTGAAAAGAATGAGAGAGCTGTTACCAGAGAAATTGCAGGGTTCTTGTCTTCGCGCAAGAAAGAATTCAGGTGTGAGACAGAGAGTAGTGGGAGGTAAAATAGCAAGGTTTATTAGGGAAGGGACATCCATAAGGACGGATGGGCACCACTCCAGACGGAGCCTGAGAGACTGGGGTGGGGGGGAGGAGCAAGGTTACATGGTAGAGTGCAGAGATTACACCTGGCCAGACCAGGTGGGCAACTCAGCAGAGAGGCAGAGAGCTGAGCTTGTGCAAGCGGGGTTGGGGGGGGGGTAGGGGGGTGTTTAAGGAGATGGGTCTTGCTTCCCCACCTTTGTTCCCCTTGGAACAAAGGGCTTTTTGGATGTAAATAGAAAAACTTCTCTCTTGAAGGTCTGAAACAAAGGACTTTATGGATGCAAATGTTATCAGGCAGGAGGAAGGGAGCAGGGTGTTTGAGATGCAGATACTGGGCTGCACCTGGGAGATTGTGGAAGATTTGTCATGCAGAAGGGGTGGGGACCCCCCACCTGGCAGGTTATCAGGTAAAAGGGGGCAGGGCAGGGCAGGTTGTGAATACCAGGCTGCCCCTGAAACACCATCAGGATGACTTTGAGATGCAGCATGTGCTGGACATAGATGTCTTCTCTTTAGGCCTTTATGTCACACACTCGTAAGCTCATAACTGACTTCCTACCTAACAGAGCTACACAAATGGTATGGCCGATCAGCCACTTGATACTGCTCTACTTTAGTGACAACGAAGCTATGCACGGACAGCCACGGGTCATGTGGACTGAAGTAGCTGCCCCTCGGGTGTTGCAGAAATTTCCCGGCATTTGCTTGGTGTATTGTGCTATCTCTGCCAACTCAGAGAGTCCAAGAGCTGTGGAAAGGTGGCTACCTCCAGAAAGACTTCTAAGGATAAAGCTGCTCTCAGCTAGAGATGCAAAACTCCACAGAGGTGTTCGTACCTCATAGAACCTCTTGTGGGACAATGCCCAGCAAGACCATAGGGCAGAGTTGGCCTCAAGAGCCAAGACAGAGCCAGAAACATGTGATTCTGGATGAGAAGAGCCACACCACGAAACTCTAACTGGTGAGAGCTGCAGTGTGGACTGTGCCCAGCAAAGCCATGGAAGTGAGGCCACCTAATGCCATGAAGGCAGAATGCTGGAAGCTTTGGGAACCTATCCTGTGCCTGGAAGAAGCATTTAAAAAAAAACAACCCAATATTATTTTTATTTATTTGGAAAGTAGAGTCAGAGCCAGATACACAGAGAGAAACAGACCTTCCTGCAGCACCTGGCTTGGACCAAAGTGAAGCCAGGAGTCTTTTGTTTTTGATTTGACTTCTGGGGCTCCTGTATGTTATATATGATGAGTACGATTCAGATGATTCGGGGATGGAATGCCACGGACTGAATGTACACATTCCTTGAAATTCCAATATTGAAATCCCAAGTGCCCACATGATGATGTAAGAAGGTAGAATTTAAGAGGTGATTAGTTATGACTGTGGGGAGCAACTGGGAGCAACTTGGACTAGACTAAGTTACTGGAATTAACACTTATTCTATGCATCTGCTCTCCCACAATATGGCGCTGGGAGAGGAAGAAACAGCTTCTACCCAGCTGCCTTTCACCAACTTGACAAGCTGCAGGGGCTGCTCCTGATTGGAGGAGAGCAGCGTACTCGGCATGTGGGTAGCAGAGTTGGGATTGGTGGAAAAGGACTATAAAGGAGGAGAGAGACAACATGCACCAGGAACATCTAAGAGGAACATCTATCTGAAGGAACACCTGTGCAGCCCCCGAGAGAGCCGGCCGGCGGTGTGCCGCTCCCCCACGGAAGTGGGGAAAGTGGCTAGGGGGAACCGCCCTTCCACGGAGGTAGAAGGGACGGCAGCCAACCCGGGAAGAACCAGCAGCAAACCCGGGGAGGGCCGAGCAGATAAAAGAACAGCGCAGGGTCCTGTGTCGTTCCTCCACGAAGAGGGGGAGCGACAATGACCCTTTGGCCTCATGAAGGGACATTAGTGCCTTTATGAAAGAGACTCTGGAGAGATCCTCCGGGCCTTGTGTTACACGAATATACAGAAAAAAAGATGGTCTTGCTCTTGAACACCCAGATGAATCAAGGAATGGGTACTCACAAGATGTATAATTTGCTGTTCTCTTGCTCTTGGACTTCTTAGCCTCTTAACCTGTTAACAATACATTTCTGCTGTTTATAAGTTTTCCAGCTATGGTGATTTGTTATAACAGCCCAAACACACTAAAACTTAGAAAGGTTTTGAAAGCATGACTTAAAAAAATTCACATGCTGTGAGTAGCTAGATGAATTTTCTTGCCAATTTATTCTATAGATCAAATCATTAATTTGGTAGGCAGAGCTCTGAAAGCCTGAGCTATTTTGAAATAATTTGAGAAACACTGATTGGCTAATGTTGGAGCAGGTGCATAGATTTTCCTTCTCTTACTTATAATACTAATTGATGTCTGGTATTATCAAATTATACCAATCATATTTAGTTGCATACTTAATAGTTTTTTGTGTACCTCCAAATTTATATTTTATGTTGTTTTTATTACTATGTGCTGCATTTTATTTATTGTCTTTTACTGTTTTCATTGATTAGATAGGCTTTCCTTCATCATATAGGTTTGGTAATAAAAACAAAACTAAACAGGCTATGGGTTTGAGCTATAAACTGATAGGTGCCTGAGGGATGTGACACACAATTGGAGTGCAGTGTGCTCTTGGCCTTTAATTTTTATGAGATTGCCCCTGTTCAAGGGTTAAGTCACTAAGATCTAGCACTAAAGAAGATTGGTAATATTAAGAATAAAAGATCTTACAGGGAAGAAAAAGTCTGCTTCAGCTATAGAAGTATTTAAACTGTAAGTTTCATTTAAGAATGAAATGAACATGCATTCCCTGAGTTTTCTGATTTTATAATAATAACTAGTTTTGATTATGATGATTTAATATAACATGGGCCATACCACAAGTATATGTATTTGAGGGTTTTTTAAATCAGTTTTTATTTATTTGATTTAATGTTCAGCAATGTCAATCGTGAAATTTTGGTGCCATAGCTAATGAAAGTCTTACAGAAGTTTGAATGAAGCCATATGAGTCAAAACTTAGATTTGATTATCATGAAAGTCTTTTAAAGATGGATTGAATTCTGTTTATGGTTGCTTTTCATTGAGTTTGAAGTAATTATTGGCCCTCACTAGGAATGTCTAAGTCTTCCCTTAAATGTTTGCCTCACTACCATTTACATGTTTGTGTTTCAGATATGCAAATAGAGATATCTAGTACGGGGTTGATGAGACCTGACCTGAGTCCTGCAGCAGAACTACCACAAACCATGTGCATGAATTCTCCAACAATGTCCAGACTCCAGGCAGTCCACTGTGGAACTGGTTCACTTAGATGACTTTTTTTCTACATGAATATAATGAGAAGAGCAAGCTTAGCACTTTATGTTATTGAGAGGTTGATATAATCTAGACTGGATGGGAGGAGCACATTAATAAAAAAGATAAAATTTTCCTTGCAGGTATGTAAAAACTCATTGTTGGGTGATGCTCATGGCAAGGGCAAAAGGATCGACTTTTTTTAAAATTAAGATTGATTTATTTATTTGAAAGGCAGAGTTACAGAGAGAGAAAGAGAGAGAGGGAGAGAGGGAGGTCTTCCAACAGCTGGTTCACTCCACAGACGCCTGCAACGGCCGGAGCTGCGCCAGTCTGAAGCCAGGAGCCAGGAGCTGCTTCCAGGTCTCCCAAGTGGTTGCAGCGTCCCAAGGACGTGGGCCATCTTATACTGCTTTCTGAGACCATTGCAGAGAGTTGGATTGGAAGTAGAGCAGCAGGACATGATCCAGCGCCAGTATGGAATGCCAGCACTGCAGCGCCGGCCCCAGGATCAACTTTTTAAGGGAGAAAAATTTTAACAGAATATCAGAGAGTACGGATCCAGATGCAGATGACTTTGTGTGTCTGTTAGAGGAAATGGACATAGCTGATGCTTGATTAGGGTTGTCAGGGAAATTCTCAATTTGTCAGCTGTGCATTTGCTTGGATTCATTCATTCTGCATGCAGTGAGTGGTAATATTTGACAGGTACTATTCTCAGTGCTTTAAGTTCATTCATAAATGAAAACAGACAGGAATATTTCTCTTTAAGTGGCTTACCTTTAGTTATAGAAATAGGATGACTAGACTTAAAAAGACAAATTAAGTATGTTTATAATGTTACATGATGAGTGCTCTGGGAGAAAATAAAGCATGTAGAAGTAAGAGGGAGTTTGAAAAGGGGAGTTTTTGTGTGTGTGTGTGTGTATGTGTGTGAGTGAGAGAGAGAGAGAGTGAGAGAGAATTCTGAGTGTAGTGAGGAGAGCTTCAAAGACAGGAAACATTTGTGTAAGATGGGGGAGAATCACGTGTGTCCTGAAGGAAGAGAGATTCTCACTGAAGTAAAAGTGCAGTTTTGAGAGGCAGAAAAGAGGTCAATACACCTGGAGCAGAGGGAGCAGGAGACGAATTGTATGAAGTGAGGTCACAGAGGCACTGAGGGGCTGGATCCCAGATCCCCACACGCCTGATGAGCTTTACATTCAGAGAAAGTTAGGAGAGCCACTGTAGTGTTTGGAGCAGGAAGGGTTATGTTTTAATATTCCTATTGTGCTTGCCAGGCTGAAAACAAGCAAAGATGGCAGAAGCAGATGGGTACAAGTTAGAGGGGTACTGCAGGAATCCGACTAGAGATAATGGTGATCTGCATCAAGTGCAATGCAAGTTGAGAGAAAGATGGATTCAGTTGTGGAACAGAAATAAACTGAAATGAGAATGTCTGAGGGAGGCACAGAGATGAAGATGGCAGCTTTATTTCTTATTTCTTGCTGCAGTGGCATGGAATATTAGCTTTATGCCAAATAATGAATGTTCTAGAGTAGTTGAGAAAAAAGGATCTCAGCTGTTTTATTCACTTGGTTTACTATCCCAGTCGGCTCTCCTTGTCTAAGTAGTTGAATGATAACATGCAATGTTTTCAATAAATACGTAACAGAAATATAATTTACTTTTGTTGATTCTAGGCAGGATGATTGGTTGATGATAAACAAAAAATATTGGCCTTGTCATTTCCAAAGCTGTATTTAACGGTATGACGATAACTCACAGCATAAATAATTACCGCAGCAGCAGAGGTTGGATAATGAACAGCAAGCAAAACATGAATGAGATGAGGCAAGACTGTGCTGATGTGGATTTATTTTTTTAAAGCCCTAATTCTGCATGTTGCTATGATTTAAATTTTATTTCTCTAAGATCTATTTTTCATTTTAAAGGTGATCAAGTATATTTACCCAATGTCAATCTTAGTGATGCAATTGCCTTAGATTTAACTTGGAAAGCCATCAACCTTGTTAACAACCTAAAATGAAATGTATTCACATTTTTAAAATATTCAAAAAATATTTATTTGCTTTCAACTATTTGAACACATAAATGGATTATCTCTGGTATGTAGATATTTTTTAATATTATCACACCTTTTCCTAAAAGAGGGTAGTTTATAAAAACTGGACTTTTAAAAATATATTGGCTTTCCTCCATGTTATGTTCTACAACTTTAAGTTTAGTCTCTGTTCAGACAAACCAAGCATATGATTTGCAGAAATGAATCTCAGAATTTTGTGATGCTAATATATGATACTGAAGTTGCTGTGTTCTTCATCATATAACTTCATCCACAATCTGGATTCTTTGAAGAGAAAAAAAAATTCACATCACTATCATTGTAGTAATGTGTGAAATTTATCTAATTGGAAGATTAATGATTCCAGGGTCAAGCACAGGATAATGGCAATTTCACAGTCCATGTCTTTAAAAGTGCCCCTTTTCTCCCAGGCCATGTTGTAAAAAACAACAATTGTAATTTTATGCATATAGAAATTATTATTGTGTATAGGAAACTTTAAAAAAGGACTCCTAATAAGATCTATGCTATGTTAATATGATCACAAACTGGCCAGCACTCGCTGAATGGAAAACAGTTTGGCCTTGTTTTATAGCCCCAAGGAAATATTGTAGGTTCACATTATTAGAAATTCTTTTTAAAAAATTCACTGTAGGTAAACATTCTGGCCAAAAATATTTGATTAAAAAAGAATAGTTCACATTTACAATATTTGAGATAGTGCAAAAATAAAAAGTTCATATTATTAGTAATGCTTTAATACATGGCATTTAATGTTTTTCTACTGTACGTTGGACTGTGGGTCACATATTTTACATATTTTTGATTTTTTGCTTTTATTGTATATAATCCACAAAACTAGGTACACTTAATAATTGTAAAAATCCATTTTGTGAGTAGACATGTTTGTTTTTACAGAGGAGGAAATAGTAGCTCAGGAAGGTCAAATTGTGTGGCCAAGATTACGCAATTAGAAAGTTGTGGAGCCAGAATTTTTTATCTCATTGTTGTAAATGCACGGTCTAGAGTCAACTTCTCTGTGTTCAAGTTCTGTTTCTGCATTGTGTGACAATGGCCAGTAAAATAAAAAAATTCTGAGATTGAGTTTTCTGATTTGTAACCCTAAATAATTGATAGTGCTTTTCCTATAGGGTTGTTTGGAGGACTAAGAGAGAATGTAGGTAAAACACTTAGCATATTCCTGGTAGAAAGAAAATTGTCGAACAGAATTGTGTTCTTCTGAGTTCATATTCTTCCTTCAAAAGCTCTGCTGGGTTCCCTGACTATCCAAGAATATTAATCAGGATCATCAACAACAGCTCCTGGCAGGAGAAACTCAGGATAACATTATGAAAGTTCATAACCAAGTTTGGGTCTTGTGGCCATGTAGGAAGTGTGATGATACTTACCAAATATTTCAACTGTTTTCTGTGAGCTTTCCCTGCAGTTGACAGTTAGGTGGGACTGTGTGACAATCTGGGAAATAAGGTATGGACACAACTGACTCATGTCACTTCCAAGTCAAGATTTGGAAAACTGAGTCTGAATTCACAATATGGTTTCTTTCTCAGCTTCAATTGAGTTTGGAAGTCCCATCTTGAAATAGTTCTGAAGTTTAAAAACTGCAAGAAGGACCAATTCACTAGACCAGTCTAGTCTTCAGTGGACTGTGCTTGAATGAGAAAATCATACTTGCTGCACTGAAGGTCCACTTTTTTTCTTAAAACCCATCAGAATTAGCTGATCCTGATAATTTACTAATTTACTGTCAAATTTACTTTCTCATACTCTTTTGGGGCTTTTAAGGTTGTAACATATAAAATGAACTGTTGAACATTACACCTTTTTCTTACTTTTGGCAGATTTTATATCAAACTGCGATTGTTACAATTACAATATACCTAGTTATGATCACTTTTTATTAGTACCATTTAAAATATTTCCTAAGCTAAAAATCATTTATAAATGATTACTAGAAAAACTATAAAAAGTGTCAAATGTATCTCCTTACTATGGTGTCCCTGTCTCTCTCTTTCCCTCTCGAATATTATATATCATCCTAATAGTTTGCATATCTATAATGTGATTTGTATTATTATACTGTTTGCATTTCTTTTCATTTCTGCATTATATTAAGCATCAATTAATCATATTTGGCTGAATTCTGTGAAATGAATCCTTTCACTACTAGATTCTAATCAGTTTTATGTGTACTTTGAGATTATAATTTTAGACTTCATATTTTTCTTTTGAAATGTACTCTATGAATTTCACTTTTGAATACAGCCTCCTATTTTGACAGTGTTTAAATTATTTAGAAACTTTGAAACAATTATTTTATATTTTTAATCATACTATTCCAAAATTGAAATATTTGAGGGTATCTTTATGCTTTACATTAATGCCAGTGGCTCTGGGTGATGTTGGTTTCTAACTTCTGCTCAAATTTCTGAGGCTTTTTTATGGTGCATGTAGAAGGTCTGGGTTGAATATTTGTTCCTCTGGAGATGACTTGCAATCTGTAAAGCTATATATGTGATCCTTTCTAAATTAATTTTGTGACTTTGGCTTAATTAATTATATTGTCAATACAAATCATACCCCAAACTCCAAATGAAGAAAGGTAGTGTTTAGAAATTCTCAGATGGAAAGTTAGTTTCCATCTAGAGGACAGGCTATAAGAAACTTTAATTGATATTTCTTATAGTTCAAACCTACTACTAGAACTTTTTTGTTTGTCTATCTATACTTCTTTTTTTAAAAAATTATTTATTTATTTATTTATTTGACAGGCAGAGTGGACAGTGAGAGAGAGACAGAGAGAAAGGTTTTCCTTTGCCGTTGGTTCACCCTCCAATGGCCGCCGCGGCCTGCGCGCCGTGGCCTGTGCGCCACGGCCTGCGCACCGCGCCGATCTGATGGCAGGAGCCAGGTGCTTCTCCTGGTCTCCCATGGGGTGCAGGGCCCAAGCACTTGGGCCATCCTCCACTGCACTCCCTGGCCACAGCAGAGAGCTGGCCTGGAAGAGGGGCAACCGGGACAGAATCCGGCGCCCTGACTGGGACTAGAACCTGGTGTGCTGGTGCCGCAAGGTGGAGGATTAGCCTAGTGAGCCGTGGCGCCATCCTGTCTATACTTCTATCCTTAATCTATCTATCATATATCAGCTCTCTGTCATCTATCTAAATCTCCTAGATTTCTCTATCGATTGAAGTTGATTTGAAAGGCTCTGCTTTGTTGGGACAAATGACAGCATTCAATCAGATCTTGGTTACTCAGCAGAGTCAGATAATGAGATTCATTTCATTGATCTGAATTCCTGCTACTTCTAAATTTATTTTATATCAAATTACCTTATTTCTTGAGGGTTATCCAGCAATGAAAAATTATTATGTTTTTTTATTTAGCATCATTAGCTGTTTTATATTGTATGATCCCCAAATACTGATGTCTGAAAAGATCACACTCACTAAATGATAAATGTGGCATGGTCTCTGCTCACCAAAGTATTGTTCCAAATTGTATTCCACAGCACTTTCCATAAATTGCTTGCTATCCTGAATTATATTTATATATAAATATTATAATTATATAATTATATTATAAATTATATATAATATTGTATTATACATGATTATACATATATTTATCTGCAAAAGTCCCTTCAGAGGAAAGCTTTTTATTGTTTTATACTCAGTTTATTACTGCTCTTTTTCTGTTTCTGAGTGTTAGATACCCCAAGTGATCCTAATAACTCCTGGTTCACCAGTTCAGGTGTAAGCATGATCAATACCGCAACAAACATGCTTCACATTACACCTCCATTTCTCCAAAGTTGAATTCCTAAATAATTTTAGCCCAAATAAATATGTGTCCTCAAATTTTAATTTACAATGGATTTAGTCCTTGCATCCTGCTCTTTGCAGTGGAGAAGTCTTGATATATCTCACTCACTACCTTAGTATGTCTCACTCTGATCTGTCATGAATTTAAATCCCCTCTATATCTAAACCCACAGATGTGATTTAACTTTATCCCTTTCTACATGAGGACCAGGCATTTGAGATCTCATCTCTAGTCAAGGGTCATAAAATCTTAACTCTTAGCATTACCTTAATCCAGGAAATGAAAACATTAATCTCTTAGTGTATTAGTCAACTTGGATATCATAAGAAAATACTGGAGTCTTAACAACAGAAATGTTTTTTTCTCAAAGAATGGAAGGCTAGGAAATCCAAGATAAGGATCTGGTATCAGGTGCAGGCTCTCTTCCTGGCTTGTAGCCAGCTACCTATTCACTGTGTCCTCACATAGCAAAGGGAGAAAGAGTCAGGGTAAGCTGTTTAATAGCTTTTCTTAGAAAGGGCACTAATTTCATCAGAAGGGCCTGGCTCTGACGACCTCATATAAACCTAATTACCACCAAATGGTACCTTTCCAAATGTCATCATACTGGTAGTTAGGGCTTTGACATGAATTTAGTATGTTTCAGCACATAGTACCTGGATTTAGAGAGCTCCTGATTACCCCTTTCCTTAAGTGAGGTCCAATCTGGAAGCTCAGCCTTTTTCTTACCTGTGATTTCTTCCTAAATTCTTGTGCAGTAGCAAAATAACCAATGTCTCCCAGTTTGCCAGTTACTTTACTGGGTTTAGTAGTTAAACTCCTATGTCCTGATAAGTCCCCTTTCCCCTGGCAAACTAGGAAAACTTCATGATACTGTCTAGTAGTTATGGAGTGTGTGTTGGGAAGTATGAATTGATAGTACTTTTCAAAGCTGTTGAATTGTGGTTTTTGGAACCAATGTTATGCTTTTCTCTTTGACCTAATAGCACCCTCTAATGGCAGCTGATCTATTACTGCCCAGAGGGCTCTGATGGGAGCTCGGGTCTCTGTGTACTTTTCCTTTTCCTTTGACAGCAAGCACAACTCATACTTCTCTCTCTGTTACTTGAAGCATATCCAAAACTCTCTCATATTTTCCTAGGAAAGTTCTTATTCTATAGCCTGTTCCCATAAATACAGAAAATCCTGGGGCCAGGGGCTTTTGTGCTATAGTGAAGTCAAGAATTAAGATCAAATGACATTCTCCTTAGAGGGGAGGCTCTGATCTGACTTCACATACAAAGAGCTGGTAGACTAGCATTTGAGAAGGCTTGGAAAGCAACAGAAAGTTGGATACAATTTCATACATTCAACATTTTCTATGACTTACAATATTACAGGTATCTACCTGCTCACCCTATGCTTTTTGTAATAGAAGAAAGAAAATAAGTATATTTCTCACATTATTTTGAGATAAATTATCTTGTGTAAATGGTCTACCTATATGATGGACATTTTATTTGTAATGAATTACCTAAAATAAGTATATTCATTTGGATTGATAAAAAATTTCAATATATATAAATATATGTTAATTTATATATATAATAGAAATATATACATATATATTGCTTATTCATTAAATAATAAAATTCAAATTATTTAAATATGGTATGTTTTAATTATATATACAATTCTTTTCATCTAACAGATAGATTTTATTATTTATCTTTAATGACACTATTATATGAATTGGTCTTGTAATATTTTTATTATTGAATTGTATGTGTGTGTGCATATGTATGTAAACATGAAAAGGCTTTATTTAATTGTTATATTTATAAAACATGACTCAGACATTTTTCCAGAAATGCCTACTTATTAGTAGTACACTGAGAAGGTATCACTAGTAATAATATTATTTTCCCTCCAGACTCAAATCTTGATTGTTTCAATCACCATTCATACTGACATGTCCATAACCATCAGAAATATTTGTAAAATATTACATTTCCCTAGGCTATAGAAATAGCTATAAAGTTGCTGAGGTTCCAAGGACACCCTGAAGTGATAATTTACTTCAATAACCAAGTTCTTTACCTTCAGAATTATAACATTTAGATTGAAAAAGCATTCATCATAGAATCAAAGTTTTGTCTGAAACTATTCTCTAAAAATTAGTTGAAATATTCTTGGGTAATGTATATAATGTATATTTCAATCAATTTTAAGTATAAATTATATTTGGAAATCCTGTACCATAAGGAAAGTTGAAATATGGTAAAACACCTCAAGTTTATACACACTGAAAAGAATAAAATGCAGAACTATGGGTTTGACATACTTCTTTTATAATGTAAAATAAGCTTAATTAAAGCAAACAGCTTTATAAGGCAAATATACTTCATTTGAGAAACAATTAAAGTTAAAGTTATGTACTTAACTGTATTTATCTTATTGCATGCGAATTCCCATACATAAAAAAATTACAGAAAATAACAAAATTATTTATTAGTTCTACCTCATATCAAATAGGGTGCATAAGAAAACTATACAGGCCTAAATAGATTAAGTTTTTCTCTTTGGAAAGCCAGGAGCCAAGATCCAGAAGCTTCTTCAGGGTTTCCCATGGGAGTGCAGGGGCCCAAAGACTTGGTCGGTCTATCACTGCTTTCCCCAGGGGAATTAGCAGAGCACTAGATGGGAAGTGGAGCAACAGGGACTCAAACTGGCACCTACATGCGATTCTTGCACTGCAGGTGGCAGCTTTACCAATATGCCATAGCGCCAGCCCCAAAGCATACACTTCTTACATTAGTGAACTAGAACAGCAAATTTTTCAATCATTCCTTTGAACAATGTTAAAATAGAAGTTAACATTTTATTGCTAGACATTGGGTATCAGTAGCTTGGTAATTTCCTTGTATATGGAAGAAAAAACATTGAGTAATATCTCAGTTTGTTCTAATTTATATTCATATTTGCTCATATTGTAAAATAATGCAAATGTTTTTAAGAAGGTTTAAAATGAATGAACTCTTCATTAATTAATCTAACATTTTTGCCTCAGCCTGAGACATGAGAAATGATACAAAGATATTAAATCCTTTCTGAACTTCCAAGTGTCTAGGAAATTCTCTAAGGATCTGCTAGCCCTTAGAAAAATGTGGCCATTATGATCTCCACAAGGAAATTTGTAGATCTTACATAAATTATGAGATAGTTATGACAAGAAAAGGCAGAACTTTATCCTGATAAAGAAAAAGTCTACTTTAAGTTTTATAACTCCCACAATTTTTTGAAATTGAGACTTCCTGTAAAGTTATATGCACTTTTTCCATTTCTTCTCAATCTGTACGTTCTGGTATTACCTATGGCTTCTATAGCTTAGACAACTTGCCTTATTTATGACTTAGTAATATTAGCTTTAGTTTTATTTATCTTCTGAACTCTGAAACTCCCAAGATGTCCACTTGAATTTTCAGACTTAGTATAGAAAACAAGATATTTATTGTATAAGTCTTCCCCTGCAATGTGTTCTTTCTATTCAGTTTGAAATACGGGTTCAGACAATTTACAAAATGTTTTCTGTCTTCTTGATTAGCAGCAAGTGATCATCTAATATGTCTTCGTTTTCTTTGGTGGACTATCCAAATTTAACTTTTCACAAAATTCTGTCAGTAATGTATATTCACTTGCTCTTGAGTATCATGCTTTGAGTTCACTGGCACCTTAGAATAGATTACAGTACCCATTTCAGTTATTTACTGAGATGTTAACATACCAACCAAATAAACAAACAACAAAAGCGACTGCAAAGTTCAGAAATTACAGTCAACTATTTTAGCTCACCATTTTGTGAATCAGAAATTTGGGCAATGTTTATGCTCCATGTGACGTCCTCTGGGGTTTGTTGGCAGTATACATGGTTGTTGGGTTGGCCTGGAGAATTCAAATTTACTTCATTCATATGGCTGACGTTTCATAGATATCTCAAAGAAGGGGCTCATATAAACCTCTCTCTGATAAGGTCAACTCAGGGCCTTTACCTGTGGTTCTATAAGTTTAGACTGCTGATATGGTAACACCAAAGACCCCAAGAGAACAAAAAGGAAGCCGCCAGCATCCTTAAAGTCAGATCTCAGAACTGCCTTGTTTTTCAGCATCAGCCAAACTCAGTTGGTCAAAAGTAATTACAAATTAGTTTAATTTCAAGACTGAGAGAAGGAGAAATAGGCCCCTCTCCTGTTATTTGGAGGAACATAGAAAATGTTTGCCTGTCTTTAGTCTCTCAGTCTCTCTGTGGCTATCTTTAATCTGACATTTTGATATTTCTTATATTTTTCAGATTTCATACTTTGCTACAGCAATTCTCTCAAGATTGTCTTCCTAAAACACAAGGCTAATATTTCAATATTGAAAAACTTTAATTAACGTTCTGAATTTCCCTTAATATAAATTTTTACTTTTATTTATTTATTTTGTTGTTACACGTTATTATTAATCATGTGCTTTGCATGCAATTGTAAACTTCTTGACTTCAGTATATAACGAACGATAGCCTGCCTGTATACTCTCCTTAGAAGAAAGGGCATCTATCTTTAATGGAATTAATCATAGTAAGGTCATATATCAGGTTTAATAATTCCTGTTGAAAGGCACATAAAACTCTAATTCAATCACTTTATAAAACAATGAATTTAATTTCTTTAAAAAATTTATTTATTGGAGAGACACAGAAACAGACACGGAGAGATCTCACTTATAGTTCACTCCCTAAATACCTGCAACTGATGTGGGGATAGGGGATGAAGTGTGGAACAAGGAACAAAATCCATTTCCCCCTACGTGGGTGGCAGGAATCCAGTTACTTGGGCCATCACCCTCTGTTTCCTAGGGCCTGCATTAGCAGGAAGTTTAAGTCAGAAGTCAGAGCCGGGAATAGATCACACGTACAAAGCCAGTGTCTCAGGTCGCTTGTCCTACTGTTCTTCCATTAGTTTTATGTTGGTTTATCTCCCTCCTGGATACAAGCTAGTTGCACAGCTTACTTCTTCTTCTTCTTCTTCTTTTTTTTTTTTTTTTTTTGGCAAAATTGCAGCAATTACCTATGCCAAATAAATAACTGTTACATAATATATGACTTATATATAGAAGAATATACCTTTGAGTCTTAGGGAGAGGAAAGCAAATGAGCATACTGAGTTCTGCTAGCATAAGGGGGGGGAAGGGCCTCTCAGCATTTACTGCTGAAGATCCAGCCTGGAGTAAGTGAGGGCTTAGCCATTATCAGCTCATAGCTAATATGTGAAGACTGACAAAGCTTAATCATGTTGAACATTTTAACATTTCCTTTTTTCTTTTTTTTACAAACATCCTCTGATTCATAAGACATCAATTAATTAAAGATGTCTAAAACCTATACCTATGCTCTCTTATCTCTAATTTTATACAATCAGAGTAAATTATAGCAACATGTTATAAGAAATCCTGCAACCTGAGGCTATCTGCCTTCTTTCCTCATTTCTCGAAGTGGGCTGACCATAATGATAATTTTTTAAAATCTCAAGGAATTAAATTTGTCACAGCATGTCTTGACAAGTACACCTTGTAGTTTCTACTTATTTTTGTAAGTGGATTGGATGATTTTTTTCCTTTCCAATTAAATTCATGTTATTATTCAAAATACAACCTTACAACTGGTTGTAAAGTCTTTTCTAAGGAACCTCTTTGAATCCACCCTTCACTCAGGGCTTCATGTGCTCTTTATTTACCTCTCCTCCAAGGTAAGCAGCAGAACACATATACATTAGAGGAAGAATACACATGTTCAAATCTTGGATCTACAACTTACCAGTAGTGTTATCTTAAACAAGTGAATTAACTTTTCTAAGTCACTTAATTCTCATCTGTAAAATGTGGAAATGACAACTCCTTATTATATTGTGAATTACAAAGTTGTTCTATAATAATACTGCACTTATAATCTTTTCTCATAAAAGAATCATCATCATCTAGAGGAACCAAATTTTTGTGGGTGACAATTTCCTCAGATACATTACTGAAAACTAAGTAGTTCCTTCTGATAACCTTGAACATAAACAAATACAACACTTCACATGTTTTATGACTTGGGAGATGCAAAACCTGACTCACAAATGAATGTAACTTCAAGTACGCACAGAACTTTCCTTCTTACTTTTTTCAGATACAGATAGATGTGTGAAGTGATTCCAGATTGCTTCATGACTATTTTGAATTAAATTAATGTCACAATGCTCCCTTTTCCCTCTATTCTTGAAAGTCAATTTGGATAGGTCTGCATTATGAATGCTGTCTCTATTAACAACGAAGGCATTATGAATCTACATTTCAATTCTAAAGTCATTTGAAGGAAATATTTTAAAGTGTTCTTTGTTTTCAGGTATCTGGAGATTTCTGTCCACAGAGAAATTGACAAGACTTTGTAGTTATCAATTCCATCTTGAAGGAGTGCTTTTCCTAGCTTTGCAAAGTGTGCATAATTGAGCTCTTTCTCTCTTCTCTTCCAGAGTGGCAGCATGGAAAGGGCCAGATGGCTCTTTTAACAGCATCCATAATGGTGACCTCAGGGTCTTAGAAAGAAAGATGGATCTCATAAATATGGTCAAATTTATCCAAGGCAGTGAAGCCCTGGAAGACTTTCTTCCTTTCAATCATTCTGAAATTGAACAATCTTTTTTTTTTTTTTCACAAAGCAAGTAATATTTACAGCTAAAGGTAAGTTTTAAGGCACGGTGGATTTTTAAAAAGTCACTGATCATCTCATGGACAAGGATATTGTCTGTCATGCTGTAGTTTCTTCATGAACTTTATTCCAGATTTTCTCATGACCCTGATTATGAAGTTAAGATTGTAAAGCCTATAGGAAAACACACTCTGGTATCACAAGCTGAGGCATTGATGATAATGGACCTTCACACAGAAAGTAATGAGTCACAAAGACAAGTTGTATCTCTCAGTTGCTTAACAAAAATAGATGAGATATACAACTGCATGTTTTCCATGTGAGCTCAAAGTGAAAAGAATTTCTTCAAGGTTTTACTCAGAAAATAAATTACTTATGTCTTTGAACTATCTATTTTATTTCCAAAAAGGTTACCCCCAAACAAATTCTTCTTTAACACCTAATTATTGAAAGCTTAGAAACTGGATTGTAGTTTCTCATGCAGGTACATGCTGAGGGGAAGTGGCATAGCAGAGAAATTTACTTCAAAATACAGAAGATTAGGGATTATAGGAATTCAGAATGTGTTACATCATTTGGCAGAGCTAATACTTCTATTTGCATTGTCTAATTAAATTTAACAAATAGCTACACTATTTTCACAGTACGTGAATTTATCATTTTTTCTCTTACCTCAAGTGACTTCTTTTGGTTCTTTGATATGTTGTCTTGCTAATAACTGAACGGTGTTTCTATCATATGAGAATTTTTGAGTTAGATTCTGAACTTTTCAAATGATACCATTTTCTTCTGGAAAAGTTATACATTTCTTTTATCTTTGCTAGTTACATGCATACCATTTAAATATTACCCTTGATTTTTTCCAAACAAACTTGGAAATGAATGAGTATAGTTTCTGCATGATTCTACAAAAGTCTGAAAAATGATCTAACATATGACCCAGCTATCCCTTTCCTGGGAATTTACCCAGAGGAAATGAATTCAACACATAAAAGAATTACCTGCACCCCAATGTTTATAACAGTTCAATTCACAATAGTTCAGATATGGAATGAAGCCAGATGTCCAACAACTGATGACTGGCTAAAGAAAATGTGGTACATATACATGATGGAATACTACTCAGCCATAAAAAATAATGAAATACTATTCTTTGCACCATAATGGATGCAACTGGAGACCATAGGTTTATTGAAATAAACTAGTTCCCCAAAGAAAAATATCATATGTTTTCTTTGGTAGCTAATATAGAGAACACAAAAAATGTAATATACATGAGTGAAATTGATATCTTGAGGTTTGATTATTGTTTATAGCCTTTGTCTGTACTTCTGCAAAACAGTGGTCTTTCTACTTTTTATGTGATGAATTCTTTATTTAGTGGAGGATTAAACCTGTGACTATAAAATAAATTGAGTATATTATTGTGAAAATTTAAAGGATGAAAAAGGAAGGAAGGAGGAGGGATGGTGGGAGGGAGGGAGGGAAAGAGGTTGGAAAACATAACTAATGAGCTTAAAGTTATATATACAAAATACATTAAATCTATTCTCTCTTTATAAATAAAAATGTGAAAAATATCTTCTCATGAATACTGAGTCTTGTATATATAGAGACTACTAATGTAATGGTTATGTCTGATTGGTTCACTCAAATTTTATAAAGTAGACAATACTGTGATATTGTGACAAAATACTATAACTTTTATCATTGTAAACGATATTAAAATTATCCTTTAATTTTGTAGAGAAATAAACATTTATTTTATTATAAGTCTGTTTTAAAAGGCAATTTCCAGAGAAGTAGAGAAGAAATTGGAGAAAGAAAAATATCCCTCAATTCATGAACCATGCAAATCACTGTCCTAATTTCCATAAGCATAACTTTTAGAATTTGGTTTATTAATTACTGGTTGTACCTCTTTGGATAAATTACTTGACATTTCCAAGACAATTTCTCAAATGTAAAATTAGTGTGGTTGTGCTTTTGTCATTTTTATAAAAATTCAATAATATAATCAGAGTGCAGTGTGCTTGGCAAATATACGGAATAAAATGCCACTATAAAATATTTTGTTCTTTTCTGTTTCCTGAGTACCAATTTACATATTCCTCAACATGTTTAAGGACAGGTTCCAAAATATGACATAGCTCAATGCTTGAATATTTTGAGTGCTAACTATTATCTGATTTGCAGTCATCTTTTCCTAGTGTTTTTAATGATTCTTGTGTTAGTAACGCTACTTATTCTTATAGTTATACTTATTGTTGATCTGTGACCCTCTGATCCATATTTGATCACCAACTACTGTTTATTCTTTTGATCTTACATATCTTTCACTTTTTTCAAGATTTATTTTATTTGTTTTTATTGGCACAGTTATACACACACACACACACACACACACACACACTGAGATGGAGAGACAGAGAGAGAGACAGACAGAGAGACAGACAGAGAAAGAGAAAGGAATCCTCCACTCACTGGTTCATTGCCCAAATGACTGCATTGACCAGAGCTGGGTCGATCCAAAGCCAGGAGTCAAGGTCTTCCTCGAGGACTCCCACGTGGGCACAGGGGCACAAGAACTTGGACTATCCTCCACTGCCTTCCCAAGCGCATTAGCAGCGAGCTGGATCGGAAACAGAGCAGCTGAGACGCTAACTGGCACCCAGGGATACCTGTGTTGCAGGCAGTGGCTTTACCCACTACACCTTGTCCCTCGTTCAATTTTATATGTTAGGAAAATATTATTTTTTCCTGTTTTTACCAGCTATTGTTAAATCTTTTGTGTCTTATTTGAACTTGTGTGTTATACTATACCTGTGACTCAATATTCAGGGCCCCAGATTCTATCCATTAATCCACAAACTAGTTCCTTCTCAGGAAAAGTGTTCAATTATGCTTCACTAAGTAGAATGTTTTCAAAGGATGCAATTATGTAATGGACAATGGTATTTCTGGAGTGGACATTATCATATTAGTGGGTTAAGTCACTATATGGGACACTGGTGTCCCACATCAGAGTGTCTGGTTTGAATCCTGCTTATTCAATGTATTGGATGCAGCTTCCTGCTGATGTGCCTGGGAGCCAGCACATGACAGCCCAAACACTTGGAATCCAGCTACTCAATGGGAGACACACATTAAGTTCTGGGTTCCTAGTTTTGAACTGGGCTATTGTTGATAGTTGGAAACATTTTCTCTTTAAGATTTTATTTATTGGCCGGCGCCGCGGCTCACTAGGCTAATCCTCCGCCTAGCGGCGCCGGCACACCGGGCTCTAGTCCCTGTCGGGGCGCCGGATTCTGTCCTGGTTGCCCCTCTTCCAGGCCAGCTCTCTGCTGTGGCCAGGGAGTGCAGTGGAGGATGGCCCAGGTGCTTGGGCCCTGCACCCCATGGGAGACCAGGAAAAGCACCTGGCTCCTGGCTCCTGCCATCGCATCAGCGCTGTGCGCCGGCTGCAGCGTGCCGGCCACAGCGGCCATTGGAGGGTGAACCAATGGCAAAAGGAAGACCTTTCTCTCTGTCTCTCTCTCTCACTGTCCACTCTGCCTGTCAAAAAAATAAAAAAAAATAATAAAAATAAGATTTTATTTATTTATTTGAAAGGCAGAAATATAGATAGAGAATGAGGGGATGAAAAGAGAGAGAGAGAGAAAATTTTCCATCTACTGGTTCACTCTACAAATGGCTGCAACAGCTGGAGCTGGGCCAGGCTAAATCCTGGAGCCAGGAGCTTCTTCCAGGTCTCCAACATGGGTGTAGGGGCCCAAGTACCTGGAATATCTTCCACTACTTTCCCAAGTGCATTAGCAGGGTGCTGGATCAGAAGTGGAGCAGTTTGGACTCAAAGTGGTGCACATATGAGTTGCCAGTACTGGAGGCTTAATCTCCTATGCCACAGTGCCAGCCCCTATTGTAGGCACTTGAAGAATGAACAAGGAGCTGGAAGGCATCTTTCTGTCTCTCCTCTATGTCACTCTGCCTTTGAAATAAATGAAAAATGAATCATTAAAATATTTTTCTTATTTCTGCCTCTTTTTTAAAAACTCACAGTTTAGTTATTGATTTTTCAATCATATCACTATGTATTATGTAATTCTTTTGTTTAAATGCTAGTCGCCTATTTTATAGTAAACAATACTTTTATTTATCCATGAACATTGATTGTTTACCACTGTGTCTGCTCAAATAGTTGTATTTAAACTAGACAGAAAAAGTTGTATCAGCTAATCTACCTAAAAAGGTGCCAGGAGGTGACTTTTCTTAACATCACACTGCAGCCGACATTTAGGTGGCTACTCACAATTCACTTGATTACATCTACTCTGACTTTGGTGAAGCACCGTCCTTTGACAGGAGACATATGGCAAACTAAACACTTCTTCAACTGTTAGTCATGGATATGCTTCAAACAAATGGTTAAAATAAAATTTGAAACAAGGACTAAGGATTGAGAAAAAGAGACAGGAACAAAATGTACTATTTTGATAAATTTTAAATCTTCATATTATCAGGACACCAAAATCCTATAATGTGAAAGAAAACTTATTCATATTCTCAATGAAAAACAGAATCTGTCCCAACCTCAAAAATGCAGCGATAAATAATACTGATCAATCCAGAGTCATTTGAATGTGAGTAATGGGTACCACAGGATGCTGACCTGATCCCATCCTTGGATAATCAAGGCTTTCATTTCTCCAGATCTGGAAACATTGACAAGGGTCATTACAGTGTGGTCTGTTCTCATAGTGATTGTCCTTTGCTGAAGAGATTTTCTTGCCCAAGATGTTACTGCCTTTCCATGATTTCCTATGTCCCAATACTGGATGGTCTGGTGTGTAAAGATCCTTCCACTATGCCTTAATGTAGAGCCAATTGGAGTCTGTGCTAGTTCCAGAACTCCCTATGGGATCAACTTAGGCCTTTGTTGGGAATTTACAGCTGCTGAATTTTTCCCTGCTCAACCATACTTTCTTTTCTTCTAGGCAGGGGTTGATCCACAGAGCTCTCTGTAGTAAATTTTCAGCACACAAATATCCATCTCAGGTCCTGTTTCTCAGGGAATCTGACCTGTAACAGCAGGTCAGAGCATGTGTATGACTATACAGAAATGTAATAATATTTTCCACATTGTTTTGCCATACTGGATCTTTCAAGTATTTCACAGGCTTATACTGGATAAACAATAATACTTAGCTTTATTCTGATTCCAAAATAAAATCATCAAACTAAACATTTGACAGAAGTTAAAGATTTTAAATGTCAGACGAAGTTTCCATGTTCTGTTTAAACGACCATAACAGTAAATAAATATCATACCAAAATGAGAAAACAGATTAGCAATGCGACCCCAAAGAACTGAGCACCATTTTGTTACTGAAATTGTGTTATGCTCTCCAGTTTATTAAAAGGCAGTTAAATGAAGTCGTGATATAGAGAAAATAAAGGACTCAATAAAAGATAAATCCTATACATAGAATTTGAGGGATCTCTAAAAGTAAATACCAAGTGCTATTCACCGTTGAATCAGTGACACAGCATTGTGATGGCACATAGTAGAAGCTACACAAATATTTACGAGACCACAGCTAAAGCCCCTGTTCTTTCTGTGTCCTTGTAACCTTGTCTAACATCCTGGTTTTACTTATTTATTTGGGTTTCAAGAAAAGCACTGTTGATTAAACAAGGCTTTATTTTCTTCAGAACATGATTGCCAATGGATGTTTAGGTAAATAAAAGGCTTTAGATTTGGAGTGGTCATTCCAGGAGGTAAACCCTGATGAGAGAGCTCAGTTGCCACATCTGACTCCCAGTCTCCTGGGAAGGAACCCTGCTGCAGAAAGAGCTGGGTAGATTTTAATGCTTCGTAGTCAGTTCTCCCTGCCTTTGAGATTCATAAAACAAAAGGGAGAACAACCTCCATCCCAATTACATCCAATTAAGATTTCTATTTGATGAAGTACAATTTTTATCATAAATAGACTCTGTGAATTAGAGTAAAATAGGCAGTTGATCATTAAACATCAGATGTGATAATGAAGTCAAGTATTTGAAGGAAATAATCTTCACAAAAAAGAACTGATATTTCAAGATTTTAAAAGACCAATTATAACTTATGAAAACAGCTTGATGAATTTAATATTCTTTCTGGATAGGGTATTTTTTATAAGAAATAAAAATCCTGTGCCTGGAAATATTTTAAATTGATACTTTAATTTTGATTCATGATAGACATCAGTATGCTTTAAGCAGCATATGTACAAGGGTAACTCTACTTCAAAGAGGAGAAATCTAAGTCTAATTTGCACTTGAGAGGAGGCACATGAAGGACTTCAGTCAATATAGAGGAGTTCATTGTATTTCTGTGTCAAGTATTTGATATATTCTTTTAGCAGTTTAGTCACATACTTAATTTGCATGAAGAGTTTTTCTTAAATGTCAGAAGTGAGATATGACAATAAGTATTCTCTTTGATTAACATGTTCAAAATTTTGCCTGACCTTAAATGAAGATATGCAATAATAACTCACTTCAAAAATGTGAATTTAGTCTTTTAAACTGAAACAAAAAATCCACACTGACAATTGCGATCAGAGTGCCTCGCCTTGTACATACAAATACAGAGCCAAATGTATATTTTGCCATCTTTCAGACATTTTCTTACACTGGCAGTACTAAGATTCATTTTTTACCTCCTTAAAGATGTCTTTGCAATTTAGTGAATTCGTGAGCTATCTTCTCTGTGCAAAATACCATGCAAAAGGTAATTTTCTGGTAGTAGTAATAATTTAAATGATAATATTTATTTTACAGAAAATTTACATACGGATGTTTTCCTATAAGTATAATAAAATATCATTCACATATTGACAAATACATATACATATGTATACTATTTTGTGTGTAAACATGTATACACACATGTACCCCCATATATATGAATATATGTAGTGATGCTACTGTGTTTTATCACTCCAATGGCTTTCAGTGGAGTAGGAGGTATTCATACTAAAAGATTTTGTTCATATTCTGATGTTTGAAAAGAATTCTAAAGAGCATGTTATTCCATGTAATTATAACATATTTGGTAAATATATAAGTGATTTTCATTATTTAGAAACTGTAGTGACTACATTTTAATATTTATATTCTCAAACAATATAAACTAATCTGGAGATGTAAAAATATATTTAAAAACATTTAAGGCTGATTAATAATAGAGTATACATATTTATAGTATGTTATTTACAATTCTAGCTCCATTTTTGAATACACATTCCATTGTTTCCTGTTTCTGACATACATTACATAGCTAGTCTACATGAATCAATAATTCACTGATTCTGTATTACCTAGTACCTGCAAGACATCTTTCCTGAAGTTTTACACGTCTATATTGATTTTGTAATGCTCAAATAAAATAGATTATCTGGGATGTACTTAGTGACTATGAGAAGCTAAGAAGCAATCAGAAAGAAAGAAAACTCTGGCCATATTCTCCCAAACCTAACTCCCTTGATTAATAAATTCTACTTCAAATATGTACAATGGATCAAAGTAACACAGGAGAACAGCTACGTAAAAATGTATGAAAAGTCTTCAGAAAGTTCATGGAATATATGTATTATGGGAAAAATGCATGGATTCCAATTTTTGGAATCCAAATACTTACATTCTCTTTTTTTCATTTCCCAAGAACTTTTTCAGATCCTCACATGTTTATTTTCTGTTGTTATTCTGTACTTTCTCAATAGTTGAATGAAGTGTTTCTTCTCTTTCCCTTTGACCAAAGTAAGAATTTCAAATGTTGTTGAATTTCTCTTGGATTCTTAATGATAGGTTCATCAGCTTCTGTGATTCTTAATAGCTGTAAGTTCCACTGTGGACACTGAAGTTCTTTAAAGACAATGTGGAGAAGATAGAGTAGGATGAAAGTGGAGTAAGACCTGGTTATCATCTCCTCATAAAAACATAAATTTTATTAACTATTTATGCATGCAATGATCTTCACAATAGGTAAGGAAACCAGATGAGAGAACACAACTAGAATTTAGCATTATAAGAAGAAGATGCATTGAAGAAAGCAGGAAGGAAAGAGTTGCCTTAGTCATTCCTCCCATAGATTGAAGAAATGCAGCATGGACTATAAGCTTCCTTGCTTAATGAATGGAGAAAGAATTGAGGCAAAGGCCTTAGACTTGGAATTCAGTGTCAGGCTCACCACAACAAAAGCCGGTACTACACAGAGCCTATGGCCCTTCTTCCCAGATCAGTATCCTGGACCTGCATTAGTCTGGCAGCAAAGGGAGTACTTCCCGTGCTTCTTTCTCAATCAAAGGGAGCAATGCATAGAGAAAAATCTCCATCCACTGGGGGTAGCACAGGAAAGTGAACAGAATATTTGAGGCTCAGCCTGGACAATGAAATTTAATGCCAGGGAAACCCATTGACTTCTGTGCCCAGACCAGGGTATAGAGACAGAGTTGCTGGACCTTCCTTGGTACTAGGTGCAACTCACAGCCCTGGGAAGACATATATTTTGATCAGCATAATCTAGAGCTTGCTATTTTGATATTTGACTCCGAGTACACTGCAACAGAAAGCAGGCATGGCAGCATGGACTTTGCTTTTGCCCCTGTGCACTGGTCTCAATGGGTTGCAGGCTCCAATGTTGTGGCATCAGTGGCTAAGTGAGTGCCCACCTCATCCTTATCCCAATTCCAGGCCATGTATCTTGGAGAGGATCAGTGCCTGCTTTCAGATAGAATAAGTAGGTAGACATCAAGTCATTTCTGAGAAACCCAGAATCAGTTCCTCTAGAATGAGGCCCAATGTTGGGACAAAACATCTGATCACAACATCCTATAGGAAAACACTTTCCTTTTCAGCCCCTCCCTGAATCCATCAACTCTGATTTTGGGAAAAACATGGGCCTGAGACATCATCTAGTGCTAAAATAGCAGAAAAACCATGGTCTTACAGAAAAGACAAATCCCGTTTTTAATTTCTGGAAGAACAGGTACAAACTAAAGCATATTTCTAGAAATTATTAGGATTATCAGGAACAAATATCTAATCCTTCAATAACCACATATCGTAATATGTGAAGAAGCATCTACAACTTTCAAGGAGTCAGGATCTCATTTAATGAACAACATAGGATGCCAAAAACTGAACATGTGGAAATCAATACACAGAAACTCTGAGACAGAAAATTAAAATGGCTGATTCAAAGACATTCAAGAGACTTCAACAAAACTGAGAAATATTTCATGCTTTATCATAGAAACCTAAGAGAAACATGGACGTATTTAAACAAAAAACAAACAGAAGTAGTGGCCATTAGGCAAAGTGAGGTTAAGACACCATTTAGAATGCCCATAAATACAGACACACGTCCTGGCTACTCTGCTTTTGAGCTAGCTCTCTGCTACCGTGCTTAGGAAGAGGCAGATGGCGGCTCAACTATGTGCACTCCTGACACCCACAGGACACCTGGACAGAGTTCACGGTTCCTGGCTTCAGCCTCATCTAGCCCCACATGTTAGAGTCATTTGAGAGAGTAAAATAGCCGATGGAAGATTCTGTCTCTCTCTCTGTCACTCTTTCTTTCAAATAAATAATTTATATTAAAAAAAAACACAGAAGATCTTTAACAGAAATGTTAAAGGGAGTTCTTGGGCCCAACACTGTGGCACAGCCAGTTAGGCTGCCACCTCTGACACTGGCATCCCAGAAAAGCACCATTTTGAGGCCCAGCTTACCCCACTTTTGATACAACTTCCTGATAATGTTCCTGGGAAAGAAGCAAAAGATGGACAAAGTACATGGACATCTGCCACCCGTGTAGGAGACTTGGATGGAGTTCCAAGCTCTTAGCTTTGACCTGGCACAACCTGTCAATTGCAGCCATTTGGAGAGTGAATTAGTGGATGGAAGATCTGTCTCTTTCTGTCTCTCCCCTTCTCTCTGTAGCTCTGACTTTCAAATAACTACTAAATATTTCGTAAAATAACAGAGTACTTCAAAATGAATGAAAGAGATTATGAGGAAGAAAGAAAATAGGAAGGTATTAACCTCATTGGTAAGGATAACTAAAAACAAATTCAGAATGCCTTAATATTGTAAACATGGTTCATAAACCATTCATATCATAAGTATAAAGACAAAAATAAAGAAATTAAAGATAAAATACTATATTAATATTTTAAGAGATAAGCATTATTAAATATTAAAAGATACAGAATTAAACATCAAAGTTCCAAATATGTTGATGAGTGTGATATGGGCATTGAGCTTCTTCTTCTTTTTTTTTTTTTTTGCCTTTTGGTTTGTTTCCTTGTTTTAAGATCAATGTTAAGTTAACTATCATTTCCAAAGAGCTTGTTATAATCAAGCAATATTTCTTATAGTAACCAGAAACAAAAAACTATAATAGACACACTAAATATGATAACATTGAATTAAAGCACACTATTAGAGAAAGTTATCTAACCACAAAAGAAGAATATGTGCAGAAAGAACAAAACTACAGATTGGCCCAGCTCCAGCCATTGTGGCCATTTGGGGAGTAAACCAGTGGATGGAACATCTTTCTTTCTCTGCCTCAGTCCCCCTGTAACTCTGTCTTTCAAATGAATAAATAAATCTTTAAAAAATGGTTTTAGAGTATCCCCAAATTTCTGATGTGCTGTGTCTTCATTTTTATTCATTTCAAGGAATTTTTTTGATTTCTTATATGACCCACTGTTCTTTCATGAGCATGTTATTTAGTTTCCGTGTGTTTGTATGCCCTCTATAGTTTCTTTTTCATTAATTTCTAGCTTCATTCCACTGTGTAAGAAAATATACATCAAATGACTTCAATTTTTTGTAGTTGTAGAGGCTAGTATATGGTCTTTCTTAGAGAATGTTCCATTAACTGATTAAAAATGGGTATTCTGTAGCTGTGGGATAAATGCTTTGTAGATACCCACTAGGTCCATTTGGTCTATAGTGTAGATTACCTCCATTCCTTCTTCCTTGATTTTTTTGTCTGATATATCTGTCAATTGATAAATGGGGAGTGTTGAAGTCCTCCATTACTCAAGAAGAAATATACTTTTATCTCAGTAGAAAATAATGAAAAAGAGACATAGCCACATATTCCTTCAAGAAGAGTTTAAGATTTTTTAAAAATATGATAAAATTTAATGTTTGTCATTTTTAACCATAAAATGCAATATAAAATAATAATGAAATATATTTTTATCTCTCCTAGCTTACTCGTTCCTTTTATCACTATGTATCTTTTTTGTGTCTTTTTTTTTTTTTTTATTTTGACAGGCAGAGTTAGACAGTGAGAAAGAAAGACAGAAGAGAAAGGTCTTCCTTCCACTGGTTCACTCCCCATATGGCTGCTATGGCAGGCGTGCTGCGCCGATCTGAAGCCAGGAGCCAGGTGCTTCCTCCTGGTCTCCCACGCAGGTGCAGGGGCCCAAGCACTTGGGCCATCCTCCACTGCACTCCCGGGCCACAGCAGAGAGCTGGACTGGAAGAGGAGCAACTGGGACTAGAATCTGGTGCCCCGACTGGGACTAGAACCTGGCACCCATATGGAATGCCAGCGCCGCAGGCGGAGGATTAACCAAGTGAGCCACGGCGCCGGCCCCTTTTTGTGTCTTTTTACAGTTTTTGATTTAAAGTATATTCAAT